>NW_001849093.1:4927-11934 GCF_000209065.1 Trypanosoma cruzi | reverse complement strand
ACTTCGACGCGGAGAAGTGCTGCGCGAAGAATCCAGAAGCCGCTGGCACACGCTCCGTCCCACACTCGAAGCCACGGGCGGCAACAGCCGGCAAGTAGTACGCCGTGTGTGCGCCCCTCGCCCCCGGGCACGTCAGCCGTCAATTCCGATGGCGCCGTGCCCGGCAAGCGCCGGAAGGCCGGCCACCCCATGAAGCTGTGGGCGGCGAAAGCGACACGGCGCTTAAAGCCCCGCCCTCCGCCACCGATACTGACGAATGCGAGGGGCTTCACCCCGAATAACCACGGCAGGGCCCAATCGCACCCCATGACTGTTGCCCATGGGGCCGGTGCCTGGCGCTGGCTGAATACATGAAGAGGCTCTGCGCCACCTGGGCCGTGTGGCGAAGCGTGCCGTTCCCGGCCGCCCAAAAGACGACTGCACGCAGGAACCGTCCCGCGGAATTGGCGACGTGGAGCCGTCACACCCCTCCTCAATCCGGGGGAAACGCATTCAAGGCGCCATCGGGTCCCAGTCGACCCTGCAGACATCGGGCTGCTGGCCCGTCGATTTCATCCTTGACCCGTTGCTGCGTCTCAGGGCCGCCCGCGCCGCGATGCCCCACAACACCGCACAACGGCTGTCTTTGTGGAACGCGCCAAGGCCCTCGACACGGTGGACCATGAAAGCATCATTTTGGGAACGCGGCGACTGTCGATCCGTAATGGAACGGAACGCTGGTCAGCAGCGTTCCTCAATAGCAAAGGCGCTGTGGTTTGCATCGACAAACTTGCATCTTCCCCCAAGATCCCCGTACGAGGCGCGCCGCAAGGAGCAGTGTTGTGTCCCGTCATTTCCATCATCGTCATGAAGCCCCTTGGCGTCCGCCCTTGGCACGTGCTCCCTAATCCGCCACGGATTCCTCGCTGACGCCCGCGCCCTTATCACGCAGCACGGCGACGGGGATGTGGTAAACGTGTCGCCACAAGAAGGCCTAAGCGCCGCAGCGGAGCGGACCAGAGAAAGCCCCATGGAGGAAAGCGCCAGCAGCACGAAGCGCACCTTCCTTTTTCAACAGCAACACGGCCCCACCACACCCTGCTTGCGAGGGCTCTTTGGCCACCGTGGGGCGCATGCCGGCCCTTCTGGGCGTCAAGTTCCAAAACGCTTGTGGAATGGGCGCGAGCGGCGAGGCTCCACGAGGAACCAGACCAGCGCCTGCTCCATCTGAAACTGATTTTGTCCGTCGCATGGAGAACTAAGAGAGACACCCTGAGAACGTTCCGCCTCGCGCTGGTGCGGGCGAGGGCGATGTACGGCATCGCGGTGTGGCATTGGGGCGCCTCCCCGGCGTCCCGCTCCACGCCGAATTGGGCACAGTACCAGAAGAGCAAAATTATTGCGGGAATACCGAAAGGCAGCAGGATGGAGGATGCCGTGTTGAGAGCAAAGCTGCGGCCCCTCCCCGATGTGGTGCTGAGGCGCCGCTTCCGGTGCGCGCTCCGTTGCGAGACGCGCGGCAGCGCTTTGCGGTCTAGTGCCCCCATCGTCCGCCGCCCGCCCCTCGCGATGGTGCCGCTGCGGATGACCCCGACGAAGTCCCGGCACCAGACTTGTAGCCGCTGGATCGCCCGCCGCTTCCGACGCAAAAACCCTTCGCCATACCCAGAAGGAAAACACCACGAAGCACGGACAGACAGCACCGTGGAGCCCGGAGTCGAATCCGAAGCGGCGGCGATGCCCTGCCTAAATGGAACGCCGATCAGCGTTGCCAGGGCCGGCGCAGGATCGACGCAATGCGGCCACAGAAGCGAACGCATCGCCTCGCGTATTGGTATAAGAAGCCATCGAGCGCCATCCCACAGACAGGCACTGCACTGTTTAGAGCGTCAATCTTCACAGGCTCGCCCTTCCTCCTCAACACCCTGCGAACGGGCCCCCTCACGGCATCCGACCCGATACTTCGTTGAATCATGCCCCTCCTGCTCCGACCGCGGCTCCGAGGAGAGCGCATACGGATGCAGTTTGTCTTTGGCTGCTGCGGCGTGTCCCGGAAAGAAGCTTGTGATGCGGCAGCCAGGAGGGCATCCGAACCCGCGCAGCTCACAGACACATGGACCGCCGTCATGGTCGCACTGGCCAAACGCATCATTTTCGCCCGACGGCACAAGCCAGAAACTCGCCGCACCACTATAACAGGCGACCGGGAGCCCACGCACACGGACACCACCCTCGCTTGTGAGGAAGAGGCTGCGCTGGCCCGCTTCTGCACAAATACGGACGGCTGCTACGACCACCGCGACCCGCCATACCACGCACGTGCCGTTGGTGCGGCCCGGATGTCCCGCAACAGAAACGCAAAAAACTTCGCAAGAAAACCTCTTCTTATCCCGCTGGACCCCGCCCCGTCACGACGCAAAGCCCCAGCAGAATGCCCGGCGTGCGGCAAGCAATACAGTCTCCGCACTGGCGACGCGGAAAGCCAAGTTCCCCGGTGTGCCGGAACGGCCTGGAATCCCACCGGAACCACCACCCGCCACTTTAGCAAGGACGGGGACGAGAGACGACAAACCGATCGCACCTCCGCCACAGACTGCACAGCCCAGACCGCAGCCATTCCCATGCAGTCTCTGCTCGGCGTCGTGCAACCAAAGAGCCCGACTCATAGTTCACCCCCGGCACCTCCGCATGCACGACCGCTCCGGGCCACGAATAAAGCGTTCCCGGGAATATGACGATCTGACTGTATCCACCCCGTTCCAGTGCACATCCTGTGGGCTCAATGCTCAAACGAAAGTGGGACTGCTATCCCACTTGCGCGCTCACGAACTTTCCAAAACAGGGCCACAGTCGGCACCAGGGACCACAGCACATCATGAACGCCCCTACTGTGCCAGGCAGGCGGGGAATGCCGGGGGATCGGGCTCCCACACCCGGCACAAGCGCCCCGACGGTAAGAATATCACGGCGCTAAAAATGGAAATTAAATACACACGCGCCGCAAGGCTTGAAAGACAACGGGAGTAAGACCAAACTGCCCGGAGACTTTGCTTCCGAGTGCGGCCGCCTCCTCCGCGCAGGAGAACGCCGCCGAGGAACAGTGCGCCGTTTGCCCAAAATGGCACGCACACATCCATTCATCAGCGTCCCACTGTCGCCGATTCCAGGACGGCAGAGGAGTCAGGCCGCCGAGAATGCGCACGTTTCCCGGCGACGACACACCGATGGGATCACAACCGGTCGAATTTCCCCGTCCAGCATGCAGCTTTCAGCGCCACAGCAGTGACGGAGCGACCCGTCACCGCACGGCATGCCACGGGCATCGGCCGGGCTCCGTGAAAACTGGCCAACGCGAACCATGCGAAGAGACAGGTCTGCACCTGCTCTGCAGGCACCCATGAAAAAAACATGGTGTGGACGCCTGGGGGGTGAGGAAGCCGTGCCTCACCAAGAAGTTGGCGTGGTTTCTCTTCGAGGTGGAGCGGCTCTGCCCCCAACAGCGCCCCTGCGCGGCGAGAAGGCACAAAAGCTCTCGCAGATGCGGTATAACGTCGACACTCGTGGCATGTACATCCCCCTCTCTATAAATGACGAAAAGATAACTTGGCTCATTGATCTGCTATTTTGCTGATTCTCGGTGAAGACCGACTGCCGAGGTCTCGCGTTAGCCCGGGGCGGGTGCGTAACGTGGTTCTGCTTCACGCCGTCCGCTGCAGCGCCATCTCCGGGGACCGGGGCTCTTCCTCCCGGCTCCACGCGGCGTGGCGGCGCTTGCTCTGGGATGGTGGCCGGCCGGCGGGTCGTTGGATTTATGTGAGAAAGGACGAGGAACAGAAAAAGAAAGGCGCTGGTTGCGGATCGTTGATCCACTGCGGCAGAGTGTGCGTGCTTGGGTGCGGAGGGGCCCGCAATGGCGGGAGGAGGCAGCGCAGCGTCCCACAGGCGCCGGACGAGCCCTTGCGGTGGGCCCCGCGCCTCCTGTGTGCTTGTGGTGCCGCCCAATTTGCTGGCGCGGCGGCCCTGCCCCCATCACTCACGGTCTCCCTGACGCCGCTCGCCCTTTTCCCCTCAGCCTCTCTTCCTCTCCCTCTCTCCGCCTTTGCTCGGCGGAGGCGCGGTCGGTTGGCTGACGTGCCTCTTTTTACGTGCGTGGCACCGCGTAGCCGTGTTGTTTCTGCTTGTCGCCTGCCGCTCCCACACTCTCTTCTCCTTCTTTTTTCCTAGTCTCTCACACCGAAAGCGATCATGGCGAAGCCGAAACTGCCAACGGTGAAACGGAGGCTGAAGCGGGTTGCCGTGCTGCTGATTCTCTTCATTGCGGTCACGAATCTTCTGTACCTCAGGTTCGACACCGCTGCCGATGATGGCGCACCGGGACCCAACAATCCCCACCACTCGCAAGCCGACGCAGCGGACGACGCAGCACTTGCTTACATCCCACGCAGTGTTGTGGACACGTGGAGCCGGCGGGAGTATCTGGTTGTGCTGGGCATTCCCTCCACGGACAACGAAGAGAGGCGAACACGACGCAACCTGCAGCGAACGACGTGCTGGCGGTTCCCCGGGGTGGCGACGAGGGCGAACGACTTCACCGGAGCGATGCTCGTGCTGTACGTCCTTGGGCGGCACCCGTCGCACGGCTACGACTACTCTGCCGCGATGCTGGAGGAGGCGGCGCAGTGGAACGACGTGGTTGCGCTGCCAATGAAAGAGGGCCGTTTGACGACTAACAAAACAGTTGGTTCCTACGGCTCTTGGGGTGCGGAAGCGGATGTCGGTATGACCCGCAAGACGTACATGTGGTTTGACCTTGCGGTCCGCTTGTTCCCTTCCGCGCGTTACATTACAAAGGGTGATGATGATATATTCCTCCGTGTGCCGCTATTCGTTGGTAACCTGCGCCTTCTGCCGCGCCGAGGGGTCTACATGGGGGTCCACGTTGGCACCTCCAGTTTTGGGAACATGGGCTTACCAGGTTACACGTTTATGGCTGGCTGGTGCTACACCTTGTCGAGGGATGTGGCGGAGGCGTTGGCGTCGTGCAAGCCGCTGCGGCGCCTGGCGTACCTGCCGTACAGCAAGGAACGTGATCACGAGTTTTTACTGCTCCAGTTTCATGGGGAAGATTCTATGGTCGGGTATGTTCTTGAGAATGAAGTGAAGTACCACCCGTTGGTATACGTCAAGGTGCTGCCCTGTCACTTCCTTGACGCCCGCAATGAGACAGGACACTCGCAGGTGGTGCCGAGCATGATGTGCGCCCATCACGTACGGGAGGAGGACTACGCCGCTCTCATGGCGCGCTTCGGTAACGACACATCGCCTGTTGCCCGTGTGGAACGGATCTCGGAGGACACGATATACCCTATTTGTGATTGAAAAAAAGAAGGATTTTTTTTGTGTGTTTGTGTTTGTTCCTGTGCGTGTTAACTCCGGATGTATTGCTTGATTGTTTGCTGCATCCCGATTCGTGCCCTATGTACTCTGTGGCCGAACAACTTGGGATGTGTCATTGGCCGCCCCGTGCCCCCGTGGGGCGTTCCACTCCCTGCCCTCGACCCGCGTGCGGGAGGCGGTGGTAGAGCCGGTGGGCGCCCGTTGCGTTGTGCTGCGAGTGTGCTCCTGCTGGGAGCATGTGGAGAGGATGTGCGTGTGTGGGTTGGGCCGTCAATGGAAGATGTATGTGAGTCTGTGTTCTTTTTATACATTTAATTCTGTTAATTGTGCAATTGGGAAATGGACAGATTCAACATTTTCTGTAGTTCTGTGTGTATGTGTTGCTTGTTTCGTATTTTCCACGCCTGAGCCTTCACCTCGTGGTGAGTGGTTGCGTTGTAGAGACGCTGGAGATGTATTTTCGTCTGTGTGTGATGTTCTTGTGAACGGAGCGTCCCACGGTGCGACCGCTGTCAGTGCCGGTGGTGTGGCTCCCGGTGTGAGAGATTGCGTGCCGTGACGCTCCACCCGCCGCTGACCTGCCCAGTGGGCGGGGCAATGCCAATGGTACATGGCCCCTGCTTGTTGACGACGCAGCCTTTTTTTTTTCTGCTTGTTTTCTCCTGTAGCAGTGTGCAGAGGGTAGAGGCGGCGCAGCCGTGCGTGCGGCGTGGGCGGACGGGAAGCAGACGGCTGGTGAATCTGCTGGTGGGCGGCGGACTACGGCAGCCCAATCCATTCCACCACCTCCCATCAATACCCACAGGCGTCGCACCGCACCGCCGACGCTTCATCAGATCCTTCAAATCGCCCGACGCAATCGTCGGGAAGGGCGATGGAGCTTATCCGCCAACGACGCTCGACTGTGGTATGGCGAAGCACCGGCATCCCCGCTTTGGGCAAGTTATATGAGGAGAGCGAACGAGGCGGCTCGAGAAATGTGTGCGCCGTCAGCATGGTAGCAGAGAAGGCCTCTAGCGGAGCAATTCACAACCTTATGCCGCAAGCACGAACAGCCGATCAACGAGGAGGGCTGCGCGGCCTTTTGGCGGCAATATTAGATGCGGCGCCATAGTCCAGAGTGCGGCACGCAAGGATGCTGCGGTCCGTGTTGCAAATGGATCGAACCCCGCCGGACATGGTGATTCTGGGGTTACAAAAGATTGCGGCGCGATTGGAGAAGAAGCAGGCGCGCCCCTTGAAAAAGGAATGGGCGGATGGATATATCCGCAGCCGGACTGACTGGAAGCAACGTGTTGTTTTTCGACCTGCGTGGATAACGGCGAGTTGTCGTTCCGAGATTGCAGCCTTAACTCCCAACAATTTCACGCTGGAGCCGGACGGGACCATAATTTTGGATTGGTCAGTGGCGTCAAGGACGGCGAGAGCGGATCCCCGCCGAGCTTTGCGGTTCGTCAGGATACGAGGGCAGGACGCGTTCGACACTATAACGTTATGCAGGACACTTCGAGAAAACGAAGGCTTACGAATCTTACGACTGCTCACGTGGAGCGATCTCTGGTTCCTTGGAATGCCACAGCGCACTCCACAAAACAGGGTGCGTTGAGGCACGCAGCTCAAATCGGGAGACA
>NW_001849093.1:3574-4827 GCF_000209065.1 Trypanosoma cruzi | reverse complement strand
GGAGTGGGGAGTGGGGCATCAGCATCGGGTACCCTGTAGGCAGGTGTCGTCACGGATCGGACTCCGACAAGAGTGAAACTTATCAAACATCATCGCCGCAGACACACACACACACACACACACGCATCAGCGCACGCATTTATGTGTTTATGTGTGCGTGCGCGCGTTTCAAGAGGAAAGAGGGGAACCGCGTTGGCGTTGCGAATCAGCCAGGGATAACCTGATCGTGTGCTAAAATCACGGCGCAGCTCAGACTAGAGGTGTCGTGCGCACAGAAGCATCTGCATCATTCGTCTTGGTGGCATCAAGGAGCAGGGGTCAGCCAGGGATAACTGCATCAAGTGCTTACTCGTCACGTGTTGTTATCGGAAGAGGTGTCAGAGGCACACGGTTCGGCATCATGCTCCCCCGCCCAGTTAGCGCAGCAGAAGAAAAAGGGAAAGAGAGAGAAAGGGGGATGCTTGAGCGGGCATTTTCCTCACACACACACACACACACACACACACACACACACACACACACACATATGGCATAATGCAAATGAAGAAAAGGAGAGGGAGGAAAGGAAAGAGAGAAACAACGAATGGCAGTCGCAGCGCCCCCTATCCCTTGGCCAGGCATTCCCTCGCGCAACACACCGAAAGAGACCGCACCGCGACGTCAGACTGTGAGAGACTGCAGCGTTGCGCCGCACGCCCTCCAAGCTGTGGTGTTTCATCCGTGTCGGGAATAAGACGGCTCTTACCTCGGAGTCATCGCCCGTCGCGGCGGCTGGTCGGGGCGACCGCATGTCTCAAACTAGCAGCCTCGGCCCACGCTGTCACACAGGAGGCGCCGTCAGGAAAAGGAAAGCGAGAAACGGGGAGTGGGGAGTGGGGCATCAGCATCGGGTACCCTGTAGGCAGGTGTCGTCACGGATCGGACTCCGACAAGAGTGAAACTTATCAAACATCATCGCCGCAGACACACACACACACACACACACGCATCAGCGCACGCATTTATGTGTTTATGTGTGCGTGCGCGCGTTTCAAGAGGAAAGAGGGGAACCGCGTTGGCGTTGCGAATCAGCCAGGGATAACCTGATCGTGTGCTAAAATCACGGCGCAGCTCAGACTAGAGGTGTCGTGCGCACAGAAGCATCTGCATCATTCGTCTTGGTGGCATCAAGGAGCAGGGGTCAGCCAGGGATAACTGCATCAAGTGCTTACTCGTCACGTGTTGTTATCGGAAGAAGTGTCAGAGGCACACGG
>NW_001849093.1:0-3474 GCF_000209065.1 Trypanosoma cruzi | reverse complement strand
AAGTTGTAAAAGGGAAAAAAACACCAATTAGCAACAGCTAAAAATAATAATAATAAAAAGTCCAATCACCAATAAAAAATCATACAAGAAAGGCAACTCGGAAACTAACAAATATTGAATGCGGAAACAATCATAATCATGTTTTTCTCTCTCCCAAAAACGCACATTCCACCTTCAAAAAAAAAAACATAATCAGTCATCCGACATTATTTAAATACAATGCAAGAATAGGGGAAACGCTGAATTGGCGCAACAGTTTCTCCTCATACTCCTTCAGGAAGCTCGTAGATCGTAATTAAAAAAGTAAAATGCTACACTCGCGTCAATAAATGGGGTGGGTGGTGCCACACGAAGAATTCACCACCTCGGTCGCTTTCTCTCCCATTATTTTTCCTTTTTAACTTTTTCTCCGCAGACTATCGCCCGCTCCGCCGGGGGTGGCATCTTCACTGCCGTGGATTCGTTACGCACGTGTGCAAATACAAACAACGCATTCCGAGGCCGCCCCTAAATTAATTGAATTCTCCTATAAAACTCGTGCTGGATTTGTCGTTCCCCAATATATTTACTACCGTCTTTTCCTCTACATGCACGCAATCTCTCTCCTCCCCGAAGCCAGTTTCATGCGTATTAGACAGCGTCCATAAAAAAAAACAGGCCGAAGCAAAACAAAAAAGTAAAAAAAAAAAAAAAACAACAGCCCACGTCAATTGAAGGGTCTGCCTTGCAGGAAGTTGCTTATCATCACAAAGGCAGACGCTGGCTGATCCATTGGCACCATGTGTCCCGCGTTGTACACCTGCACGAAGGTCAGGTTCGACGTCGACGCCGCGGCGGCGGTGCGGAAAAGCCCAGCCACAGTGCCGTCGGGGGCCCGGAATGGCTCGTCGAGGGCTGCGTTGAACAGCGCTTTGCCAGGCCAGTTCAGTGCTGTCGTCCATTGCTTGTTGCCGATCCAGTTGCAGATAAAATCCATTTCGCCAGCGTAAATCATCACACTAACACCATCCTCAAGAAGAGTCGGCACGGTGTAGTTGAAGTTCTTGAACCAGTCCATCAGGAACATTAGGTTGACCTCCATGTTGCATGACTGCCACACCTGTCGCTTCGCCCCAAGAGAGCTCTGCACATCCTCTCGGTTCATAAATGCATTCAGGGCGTCAAAATTGTAGCAAAGGGTCCCAATGCACGGCTTGCGGATGTCGTAGTTATTGAGCCCTGTGGCGCTGTAGACCCCAATGATTGGATTGCAGAGGACTCTTGCAGTGACGCAAGCCGCCTTCGCAATAAAATTGTTGTCGGAGTTACAAATTTCAATGGCCTTTTGGCATGGGGGCACCATGCTACTCATCTGTTGGTAGCCTTCCTCAGAGACACAAGGCTCTCCAAGCTTTTCCCTGCACCACCCCCATGCGAAACTCGGATACGCAGCGTATTGTGTGTATGGGTCTGTAAGGCCGTTACCAACCGCAAGACCAGCAAGTCGGATGGGAAGACCCACATGTTCGCGATTGGCTTTGTTGATGTGGTGCGCCGTCGCAGGAGCGTAGTGTCCCCCGTAGCTTTCGCCAACAACAAAGAGTTTGTTCTTCCGCAGTTTTTGGTGGGCCCTAAAAAACGCCTGGAGAAAGTGGTACATGTCCTCCGAAACCTCCTCCTCATTTGAGTCGTAGTCTTCCACTTCTGCGTATGAGAACCCCACTCCTGCAGGCTGGTCAACGTAAATCACATATGCCTCATTGTTCCATGAGTAGTTGTTTTTGTAGATATCCCCTGTGGTCTCATTCACCAGACACGGTCCATTCTCCGCCCAGCACGCAAACATGGAGCTGCACCCCGGCCCACCCGTCATCCAAAGCAGCACAGGGGCCTCTGGGTTCCCGTTGCGGGGCCCAAATGCCCAGTAAAAGTAGTGCTTGTCGCCTTCTCGGCCGGGAATGTCAAAGTAGCCGCTCCACTGCGGCACGTCCGGGTCGCAGGGGTGCCAGCCGGAGCCCGTCTCACGCAGCCGTCCCTGTGGCACGACGTAAAGGGCCTCCACCGCCGTCGTCACCAGTGTAGCGGCAGCCACAAGGGAAAGAATTGGATAAATCAAAGGGCGTGCCATCCTGCAGAGTCTTTTCCTTCGCTTGCTTAGTGCTCCTCGTAGTTTCAAGTTACGTTCTCTAACTGTATCAAATTTCGCTTCCTCGCGTGAACAAAACCTGCGGCCAGCCCAACCCAAAGAGAAGAATAAAAAGAGGGGGAGGGGAGGAGAGCAGTCGGGGGACCGGCAACGGGCAACCCAACGCACACGCATGTGGGTTTTTGTGTGTGTCGCTGCATGCACGCAGAGGAAAATAAAGTATATGTAGCTGCATGTGCCTTACTGCTTGACAGTTAGAGGGAGAGAGAGAGAGAGAGAACCATGGAAGATGACCACCGCCCCGCCCCCTGATTCCCCTCAGCCCTTACCTCGCGTGCACCCCCCTTAGTTCTCCCTGCTCCTTGTGTGGGGGACGGATGGTGCAGGGGGCTGCCTGACTTATTCTCCTTTCTTTCTTTCTTTATCCCCGCAGAGAACAAATATGGGTTCTTTGGTGGCAGCAACCATCATTTCCGCCGCCCCCTCTCGCTCTTGATCCGTTCTAAACACAAACACACACAAACGCATGCAGATCGTAATTAAAAAAGTAAAATGCTACACTCGCGTCAATAAATAGGGTGGGTGGTGCCACACGAAGAATTCACCACCTCGGTCGCTTTCTCTCCCATTATTTTTCCTTTTTAACTTTTTCTCCGCAGACTATCGCCCGCTCCGCCGGGGGTGGCATCTTCACTGCCGTGGATTCGTTACGCACGTGTGCAAATACAAACAACGCATTCCGAGGCCGCCCCTAAATTAATTGAATTCTCCTATAAAACTCGTGCTGGATTTGTCGTTCCCCAATATATTTACTACCGTCTTTTCCTCTACATGCACGCAATCTCTCTCCTCCCCGAAGCCAGTTTCATGCGTATTAGACAGCGTCCATAAAAAAAAACAGGCCGAAGCAAAACAAAAAAGTAAAAAAAAAAAAAAAACAACAGCCCACGTCAATTGAAGGGTCTGCCTTGCAGGAAGTTGCTTATCATCACAAAGGCAGACGCTGGCTGATCCATTGGCACCATGTGTCCCGCGTTGTACACCTGCACGAAGGTCAGGTTCGACGTCGACGCCGCGGCGGCGGTGCGGAAAAGCCCAGCCACAGTGCCGTCGGGGGCCCGGAATGGCTCGTCGAGGGCTGCGTTGAACAGCGCTTTGCCAGGCCAGTTCAGTGCTGTCGTCCATTGCTTGTTGCCGATCCAGTTGCAGATAAAATCCATTTCGCCAGCGTAAATCATCACACTAACACCATCCTCAAGAAGAGTCGGCACGGTGTAGTTGAAGTTCTTGAACCAGTCCATCAGGAACATTAGGTTGACCTCCATGTTGCATGACTGCCACACCTGTCG
>NW_001849092.1:4460-11733 GCF_000209065.1 Trypanosoma cruzi | reverse complement strand
TCCAAAAATATATAACTCCCACAATATTTCTTTCCCATAAATCAAAATTGCCCCTTTCCCTAATTTTTTTTCCTACTTCGACGGTTCTTACACACTTCGGAGTGCTTCGTCTCTTCTAAATCCTCCGGACGATATTGACACTTGGTACGGGCGCACCTCTTCCTTCCAGAATGCCGCTATTTCACGGCCTTCATCGTCGCTCACATTATCGAAATTGTCGACATCACATCTCTGCCAGTCATTCATCGGCGTGCTGTCTGCGCGCTGCACACAAATAATATCCCACGACATGTCTAGGGATAATTCCTCCCAAACATCAAAATACGCCGCCAGACACTCAGTGAACTGCCTCACAGTGCTGGCGGTGGTGTGGTGCCCACCCGCCGTAGCCATCCGCAGCCCAAACAGCGTCTTCCGCGGTGACTTCAAAAAGAAAAAGGGTCCACCAGCGGAAAGCCTGCACCCGCCGGTATGCACAGCAGCCGATGCTTTATATTAGTATTTGTATGGTATTCATTGCAACCACTCCACATAAGACTCGGCGCGGTGCCCTTCAGAATTTGCCGCCAGCACCGCGCACTGTCCTCCACTGCGTGCTGGTGGCCTCAGCTCCTTGAATTCCTCCTCTAATAATGCACCGAAAATCTCCCCAAAACATTAATGCGCGCAATCCAAACTCTCCCATACATTCAGACAAAAGAGTACTCCTCTTCCCCAATACTAGCAACAGAAATATATATATACATCCTTCTCACTCATCACGTTTCCAAAAATAGTGCGGTATTCGACGCCCGAGGCAAAAAGATATCGGTGCGTTAAGAAATACCTCAGCACCGACTTCTCCTCTTGCTCGGACAACCCTCACGAGCTTTTGAGACGGATCCTCAGAGTCCCACAGTCTCACTCCCCCATGTGTAAAGTGCTCTTCACCATCCCGGGAATTGATCCCATCCAAGGCATCCTCAATGGCGGCAGAGTGTGCAATGAACTCATTCGCATCAAAGATGTAACGTGGAATCGGCCCCACGTTATCCATGCGTTCTTTGACCATCTTCCAGCATTCCGCCTGTTTCTCTGCAGTCTCGTCACGCTTCATCCATGCACACATCGCCTTCACATCCATCTCGGCGGGGCAATTCATGATGATTCGCGCGGCTCTTTTTTTTTTCTCCCATTTATCATAGTTGCCCACGCTTGGCGATGACACCACAATCATGCCCCATCCCCTGCCAGGCAAAAAATATTTCGCTGGCGGTTTCCCTTGCCTTGTCACATCGTAAATAACATACCCCTTCAACCCACAATCCCATAAATCACGCAAACATTCCTTGGATGCTCCTCTACCCACGTGTCTTGTCACCGCCTTGATGGTCTTGTCAAACACGTACGTCGTATTTCCACCAAAACTGTAGATAACCAAATGGAGTTTCTCCGCATCGCAGTGCAGCAGCTGGTAGAGGAGGTACGAGCCGGCACCCATCGACTTCCCGATCCCGGGCGTCCCGATCAACACACGTCGCCTAGGCTCAAAGTAGGCCCCAGGGTCAGGGCCGAGCAATTCGGTTAGATCATTCCTGACGGTCTGCCACACTCGCTCCACCTCACGGTTCACATGACAGTCACGAAGGGATTCATCCTCCCCCCACGAGTACGGCCATCCCTTGTCCGAGGTGAGCACCATCAGCCTGAGACGCGGTGCACCGGATTGCTGCACACCGTCATCCTTTTCGAGAGTGTCGCCAACTGCCTTGTACGTCCATGACTGCGGTGGTTCCCCCTCCCTCACCTCCATTCCCGTCCCCTCGCCGCCAGGAACTTCCACGACATGGTGCCACCTCGCATTGTACACAGACTCGTAGCATCCCTCCAGGTATATCGGTGCACTCGACTTCTTTGGGTTCCTCGCTTCCTCGGCGGCCGCATCCAAGAACCTTTTAGTGATTTCTTGAACATTTGCCTTTACCTCCGCAGTAGCCACCAACCAATTCAGTAGATTGTCCACACCTTTCTCGTAAAGGTTGTTTACATCCTCTTCCATATCCATTTCATCCCGTACAGCCCCCTCCATCCTCTTGTAACGATCGGATGCCTGCATTTCGTTCAATACTCCCGCATCGCAAATATACTTCTTGGGGTTCTTAAAAAACTCCTCCAGTAAGACATCCCGATTGGCGTCCACAGCGCCCCTGCCGTCCAATTCCATCGCAAGAAAATCATTCAGCTTCATTTCATTGACGCGAACCCTTCCTTTAAACACCGCATCTTTAATCCTGGTGGAAACGTCAATCCCCAGTTCTTGTCGTTCTCGCCTTTCCCTTTCTTCCGCCTTCTGCCTCTCTTCTCTCAGTACATAAGAGTAGGCTGTGTTTATTTGTGCCCTTGCAAGAGGAGTGACCGTGTCCTTTCTTTTAAAGTCCCTCCATTGCCTGAGAGTGACAATATATTCCTTTTTAAGCTTATTTGAAGCCCCCAATAGCATGTAAAACTCCTCACGCTCTTTTTCCAGCTCTTGATATGGCGGCGATGCCTCTATTGTGCTCAATAACACTTCGTCTTGGATGAACTCATTGGGGCTACTCCAAAAGTCCTTCATGTAGACGTTCTCATTGAATTCCTCAACGCCCCTGCCGTCAAAATAATTCCGAAGGAAGTCATTCAGCCTCATGTTGGTGATGCGTTCCTTTCCCTCCAGCAGCACTTCATCCAGCCGACTTTCAAGAGTCCACTGCGGTTGTCGCGTTTCCTCCACTCTTATGTGGGCCGCAGCGGGTTGTTCCGTGTCGCCATGGGACTCCTGCCTCGCTCTCGTCGGACGATCTCCCTGCGGCACAGCAGACGCTTGACTCTCGGCATTGTCATCCCCGTGCACTCTCTTGCGCTTTCCAGGCATTGTTTCTCCTTGTCTTCGCAGTTGGATTGAGTTAAAAGCTGAACACTAACCACCAATCAAAAAGAAAAAAAAAAGAAAATAGAATAAAGAGAGAAAGAGAAAAAAAAGGAAAATACGCACAGACATGACTGCGCAACCACAACAAGAGAGCCATCCACACAGTGTGACAGCACAAAGTGGCCTCCATCACGCAATAATAATAAAAAATGTACATTTCATCAAAAAATAGAGGTAAGCCAAAAAAGAAACAAATGAACAGCGAGGCTGTCAGTGCAGTGAACAATCGATGGCTGTGCTGCGCATTGCAGAAGTGGCCCCGCATCCTTCCCTAATATCAACCATCACCGCATACTTACTAATTCCGCGTGTTACACGTCACATGGCAGCGTAATCAATCATACGGCTCGCACTGGATGCACGGTCCAGCAGGCTCAGGGCGTCTGAGCGGGTGTCACCGGCCATGGGTTGCAACGGCGGTGCAGGTGGTTGGTAAGACGACGCAACGGTGGTGCCTGAGGCATACGACGATAACGTCACGTTGTGGGGCTTCTGCGTCTCTTCGGCGCTCTCCTCGTCATCGCGCAGCAGCGCCTCCAGCCCACCACGCCGCGGCTCGCGCAGCTCCTGCCAGTGGTGGTCCTCCACGTACCACAGAGCCATGCAGTACGCAGAGACCGCAAGCAGCAAAGCCGCCATGCAGAAGTACTGGGAATGGCAGCAAACAGCACGGGCGGATGACGGACGACGCCCCCTCGTGCGAGGGTGAAGAAACGTGGAGAAGGAGTCAGCCGCACAACGCACGCAGAAGCAGCGTCATCCACGCTGCTCCGCAAGAAACTGCCGTGCGCACAGCACACAGGCAGCCGCAACGAGAAGAACGGGGCGCACCCAAGCCCACGGCACAGTCGGCCACGGCTCCGTCCTCACAGATTGGCGTCATGCCGCACAGCAGGCTGCAATGGATGGTGCCCCGCACACGCAACGAGGCATGCAGCACACCGTCCCCTCCCTTTGCGGAAGAGGCAGAAGGCCGAGCCGGGCACCCCGTCACTCCCGTCCCATCGCTGAGGGGAACACAAACAATCGTCGTTGCGGACAATCGGTGCCTATAGCAGGGAATAAAAGAAGAAGAAACGGGGGCATGTCAGCAGCACAGCCGGCAGAAGGACACTCAACCGGACACGGTAACACAAAGTGGCAGTGGTGCACAGCACAAACGGAAACAAGTCCAGCGAGTTAGCAAAAAGAAAAAAGAAAAAGAGTGTGAGTCCAGCAGGACTCCCGGAAAACAGAAATGGAAAAGTATCTCTTAGCAGCGGTTTGCATTTCATCTGTCCCAAAGCACAGAGGGACTGGGTGTATACATATATTGCCCGCAAAAAAGAAAAGACACTGCATTGTTCCACCAGCCCGCACAACATCCTCTACATTTTATTGCGACATCCGGCCTGTTCCTCCGGTCCTCTTTTGTGCGGTACGTGGGACGCAAAACAAAAAGGCCGTCGTCGCGTGTGGGCAACAGAACCAAAAAAAAAAAAAAAAAACGGCAGTCATGGCTGAGCATAACAGGCAAGAATTACAACAATACAAGAAAAAACAGAAAAAAGGGATGCCACTGAACCCAACAAGCACAAGCAGCAGGCAAAAAAAGAAAGAAAAAGCAAACATGGGTATATTAAAGAAATTCGGAGAGTGATACTGGGAGGCTGCACATTTCGTTTTTACACGAAAAGTCGCAATTGTACCGTTCCTCGCTTCATTCAACAGAAGGCCGCAACGCCCCACAGCCCCAGCAGAAGCAGAAGCAGGGACAGCACTCCACACAGATGCCCACGGACGGTGCTGTCGCCACTGACAGCCCCCTTCACCACTGTGCTCCCAACCCCCTTTGTGATTGGGACGGATGTGTTTTTTGGGTCTGCCGCTGCTGCACCGCCTCGTCCAACTTCTTCCCCTGCAGAGCTGCCGGTTGCTTTGCCCTTCGCCAAGTCAGTGCCGGCTGCTCCCGACGACTCGCTGTCTTCCCCTGCAGAACTGCCGGTTGCTTTGCCCTTCGCCAAGTCAGTGCCGGCTGCTCCCCACGACTCGCTGTCTTCCTCTGCAGAACTGCCGGTTGCTTTGCCCTTCGCGGAGTCAGTGCCGGCTGCTCCCCACGACTCGCTGTCTTCCCGCTTCTCCAGTGCCGCAACCTCACTGTCATTGAAGCAGCGGCTGTACAGCAAGACGTTCCTCACTGTGAAGCAGCGTACTGTTCCTTCCAGGTTTATCCCGTCACTCCCAAAAAAGATTTGAGAAACCATTTCAGGTATCTTCTCCTGCGCAGGCACCCCAGCCCTAGGAGGAGCTCCCAAAGTAAATGGGTGTTTCTCCACCAAACTCCCCAAAAGCTGC
The DNA here is from genome assembly GCF_000209065.1 of Trypanosoma cruzi. Taxonomy (NCBI): domain Eukaryota; phylum Euglenozoa; class Kinetoplastea; order Trypanosomatida; family Trypanosomatidae; genus Trypanosoma; species Trypanosoma cruzi. Next base: position 6,452 of record NW_001849092.1, on the reverse strand, counting down.
CCATCAACGTACGCCGTGCATTCACCGTTCCGCACCGTGAGCACCACTCGGTACGCCTTCCCCGCCTCCCACGCAATTGTTCCTGCACCCTTTCCTTCCCCTGCCTCCGTCCTCCAGTGCTTATGTTCGTCGTACCACAGATTCAGTTCTCTCCAGGTTGAGCCCACCACGCTCACGCCCAGCAAAGGTGTGATGTTCTCTGGGGCTTCGTTGATGGTCACCGTCGCCACAACAGTAAGCTCCTCATATCGGGGACTGTACAGTGCATTATTATAATTACTGCCGGCCGGCCAAAAAATACGTGCATCAACCCCTGTCAGCTCAAAGCCATTATAGACCTTCTTCACCCCCTTCTCAGACACCGTCGCTCCCACACCACCGTACTCGTCATTCCAGTGAGTGCTGTTGCCATTGTCAGAAAAGAAAGCAACCAGCCCATCCGTTGGCAGGCGACCAACGCAGGCAGCATCTTTTGATGCGCTCTTCCCGGCACTGGAGCTGCAAAGCGTTGAGACCCTGTCATCCACAGCTTCCCAAGTTTGCAGCAGGAAATTGATTTGCCGCATCTGCTCCGTGAGGCGCGTGAAAAAAAGACCGCCTGATGCTCCATCCTCACCATACTTCGCGTAGAGAGCAAACAACTCGCCTTTTTTGTGCAGCAGGGTGATGAAAAAGCTTTGGTCAAAAGAACCAGCAAATATTGGTCCAACGTCATGTGCGCGAACAAAATCAGAGAGGAACAGGTGCATCACTCTGCGTGCACCTTGTGTATCGCCTGGAACATACTCGAACAACATCTGGGTGTACAACAGCACACTCTTGCTCCCAATGGTTGCCGTTATGATGTCAGTGCCTCTGGGGTGCATGGGGAACAAACGTAATTGACTCAACAGGCGTGGAAATGGCCCCACCATCTTTGCCCATGTCTTCCCCATGTCAACGGATTCGTACACCCTGAGCTGCTGAGGAATAACAGAACCCGAGGTGACCATGAGAAGTTTCCCCTGCCACTCGAGGAGAGTGAAATCCATACAGTCATTAGCAATCGCAGCGGCGTCCGGAAATGTCCAAGTGTCCCCATCGTCCTCGGAGTAGATGACTGTGCAGGTTCTCTCCCTTTTTTCTGCCTTCTCGCTGACTGCCACGAGAGGGAAGACAACCGTCGTGCCCCCAACTGCAATGCCTCTGGCCCCACGAGCGGCCTCCAACACATTCCATGAATGCTTCCCCATCAATGTGAGTAGCGTGGACTTCAACGACCGTGGGCCCTCCCACGACACTGTTTTCCCCCCTGGTACCGCCGTGGACGCCGTAACGTCACCCACAAACAACTCAAGGTCCCAGGAATATGAAGTCTGCAAAGGCACACTGGACTGCTCGGTAAAGTTTGACAAAAGAAGAAATATTTTGTTCGCCTTCGCCACAGCCTTGGGGCCAAACAGAAACGTACGGTATCCGCCTTTTTTGAATTGCTCAAACACAGTCTTCGGCGTCCACTGTTTTGCCGCCCATGTAACGTCTTTTTCCAAATTACTGACGTCCCCGTACGAGTTGTATTTTGCCAAAATGTTATAATACATGCCGTCATAACTTTCGTCATACTCACCAATGGCAAGTGCAAGCATCGCGCCGTTCACGTCAACGAGGGAATGACCGTGGATTGATAAGACAAGTGAATAACCATCAAACGTTTCTCTTCCTTCTTCAGCAGCGGGCACGGTTACTTCCCCTGGTTTAAAGAGTTCAACCTCTTTCGACTCCATCTGCTCCCCCGCACCTCCGGAGGCGTCAACGCCGCGGCAAAACAACACAAAGAGAAGGAGCAGCGCCGCGGAATTAAGCAAACGCCGGGACATTTGGGGTCGTTGTTGTTCACTCTCGCCTCCTTCCGCTGGATCAGTCACACGGCAACGGTTGTGTGTGCGTCGGGTACCTTGACAGCAGCAACACGTGAGTCTATGTAAATGTGTAGAAGTGTTTTTGATGTGCAGT
>NW_001849092.1:0-4360 GCF_000209065.1 Trypanosoma cruzi | reverse complement strand
AAAAAAGAACCACCCATGAAACTGTCTCACGCCCGAAGGACGCGTACACAATATGTTTTTCTTTTTCTCGTGTTTTCTCAAACAAATCCGATGGACCGCAGACGGCACGGCAACACCTGCCCCCAGACCTCGTGGTGTTACAACTGTGTGCCCCAGTAATACGCGGCTGGTCCGGGCGCTGGTCGATGCCGTCAGCCCTGCATCAGCAACAGCAATCCCATGAGGGCAGCATTGCTGGCTCTTGGCTTCCCCGGATAATACAGGGCGACCGGCTCTGGCACCACGATGAAGTAGCCCGCATTGCCAGTGCGCACAGCTCCTGCTGGCATCCACCACCAACAACGCCCTCCGCGAGAACACGCACCAAACGAAGGTGTCGTCCACAAACAACCGGTGCGCCGCCCAGCACGCCGCACACACCGTCGCCACAAGAAGCGGCGCGCACTTCTCTCGGATGGGACCAGGAGCGTCCCGCACGACGCAGGGAGCCACCGCAGGCCCGCCGCCCAGCAGACAGTCCACCCGTCGTCTGATCCCCGTCCGCCCGCGCAGCAGCTCCTTCTCCCTCCAGTCGGTGGACTCGACACCACACTCGCATGGCCGCGGGTGGGGCGCAAAGGAGAGGGCCCCGCGGCGTCCTCCTCGGGAGAAGCCACAGACGCCAGCTCGCACTCGCCCCTACCGCGGCACGTGCCATCGGCGCGCAACCGTCGCCCGGCCCGCACAGCGCCGCTCCGCACACGTCGCAAGCACGGCCGCGCCGCCCCTACCCTGCGCACACTGCCACAAAAGAACAAAAGCAGGAGAAAAAAGAGAGGGGCAGCTGCGTCGTCAGCAAGCAGGGGCCGTGGGCCAGTGGCGTTGCCCCGCCCTCTGGGTACACCAGCGGCGGGGAGGGCGTCACGGCACGCACTCTCCCCACACCGGGAGCCTCACCACCAGCACTGGCAGCAGTCGCACCGTGGGACGCTCCGTTAACAAAGACATCACACGAACACACACGAAAATAAGTCCCCAACCGCTCCCAACCGCAACCACCCACCAAAAAGTGAGGGCTCAGGAGTGGAAAGGACGAAACAAGCAACGCACACACAAAAAAAAAAAAACTGAATCCCCTCCATCTCCCAATCGCACAATTAACAAAACCACAGGATAGAAAAAAAACCCACATACATCGTTCATTGGCGGCCCGGCCCACACACGCACATTCTCATCGCGTGCTCCCAGCAGAAGCACACCCGCGGCACAACGCAGCGGGCGCCCACTGGCTCCACTCTCTCCTCCCGCCAACGGGTCGAGGGCAGGGAGTGGAACGCTCCACAGGGACGCTGAGCGGTCAATGACACATCCCACGTCGTTAGGCCACAGAGCACATAGGGCACAAACCGGGATGCAGCAACCAATCAAGCAATACCTTAAGATTCAACACGCACAGAAAAACATCCATTTCTTTCATTTTTCAATCGCAACAGGGGTATATCACGTCTTCTGAGTACCGTTCCACACGGGCGACAGGCGATGTGTCGTTGCCGAAGCGCGCCATGAGCGCGGCGTAGTCGTCCCCCCGCACATGATGGACACACATCGAGGTCGGCACCACCTGCCAGTGCCCGGTGTCATCGCGGGCGTCATGGTAATGACAGGGCAGCATCTTCACGTATACCATCGGCTTGTAGTTCAGTTCCTTCTCAAGAACCCAACCAACCATGGCGTCGTCACTGTGAAACTGAAGCAGTGCAAACTCGTGATCACGTTCCTCGCTGTACGGCAGGTACGCCAGGCGCCTCAGAGGCTTGTACGACACCAACGCCTCCGCCACGTCCCTCGACAAAGTAAAGCACCAGCCAAACATAAAAGTGTTACCCGGGAAGCGCTTATTCGCAAACTGGGCGACACCAATGTGGTATCCCATGTAGACCCCTCGGCGCGGCAGGAGGCGCAGGTGAGCAACAAACAGCGGCACACGAAGAAAAATATCGTCATCACCCTTCGCAATGTACCTCGCGGTCGGAAACAGACGGAGCGCAAGGTCGAACCACATGTACACCTTGCGGCTCAAACCGACATTCGCCTCAGCTCCAAAAAAGCCGTAGTGGCCAACTGTTTTGTTAGTCGTCACGAGGCCCTCGTTCATTTGCAGCGCAACCACATCGTTCCACTGTGCCGCCTCCTCCAGCATCGCGGCAGAGTAGTCATATCCGTGCGACGGGTGTCGCCCAATAACGTACAGCACGAGCAATGCACCGGTGAAGTCGTTCGCCCTCGTCGCCACTCCGGGGAACCGCCAGCACGTCGACCGCTGCAGGTTGCGTTGCGTTCGCCTCGCTTCTTCGTCAATGGAGGGAACGCCCAGCACAATCAGGTACTCCCGCCGGCTCCACGTGTCCACAACACTGCGTGGGATGTGAGCAAGTGCTGCATCTTCCGCCGCGGTGGCATGCGAGTGGCGGAGGTTGTTGGGCTCCGGCGCCCCATCATCGGCAGCGGTGTCGAACCTGAGGGTCAGAACAGTCGTGGCCACAATGAAGAGAATCAGCAGCACGGCAACTCGCTTCAGCTTACGCCTCAGCGTCAGAAGTTTCGGCTTCGCCATGGTCGCTGTTGGTGTGAGAAGCTAGGCAAAAGAAAAAGGGGTGGAGAGCGTGTAAGGGCGTAGAGCAATTTATCATTATTATGTTTTTTCTCGTGTTCTCTCAAACAAATCCGATGGACCGCAGACGGCACGGCAACACCTGCCCCCAGACCTCGTGGTGTTACAACTGTGTGCCCCAGTAATACGCGGCTGGTCCGGGCGCTGGTCGATGCCGTCAGCCCTGCGTCAGCAACAACAATTCCATGAGGGCAGCATTGCTGGCTCTTGGCTTCCCCGGATAATACAGGGCGACCGGCTCTGGCGCCACGATGAAGCAGTCAAGCATGAAATCGCAAGAGGAAGCAATGTTGGCACCAGCACGAAAATGCCGTCTCACCATCAATGGGATGCGGCACTCACTCCATGCAGCCACACGGAATGCACCATTTCCCCAATAGAACTTATCCTTCGTCCATCCCTTAAAGACGCCTCTGTTAGTGATGGGCCTTAGAACACAACAGAAAAAAATGGAAAATGCAGTGGTACTGCGACACCGCCAGCCACAATGATTCCCTCATACCGGGGCAATTCTCCAATTATGCCTCTTGTGCACACACACAATCAACATACCATATAGAAATCACCCAATGTTTTTCACCAGAAACCAATCAACCCCACTCCCTCCCTAATTTCTTCTGTCACTGTTATGTTCGATAGCGTTGGACAGTTTTGACATCTTTTTGTAACACTGTCACCTGGTGCTGGTGCACCTGCACCGTATGCACACAAAAAAATATCCAAAAATATATAACTCCCACAATATTTCTTTCCCACAAAACAAAATTGCCCCTTTCATTCCCTAATTTTTTTTCCTACTTCGACGGTTCCTACACACTTCGGAGTGCTTCGTCTCTTCTAAATCCTCCGGACGATATTGACACTTGGTACGGGCGCACCTCTTCCTTCCAAAATGCCGCTATTTCACGGCCTTCATCGTCGCTCACATTATTGGAATTGACGACATCACATCTCCGCCAGTCATTCATCGGCGTGCTGTCTGCGTGCTGCACATAAATAATCTCCCACGACATGTCTCGAGATGATTCCTCCCAACAATTAAAATACGCCGCCAGGCACTCAGTGAACTGCCTCACAGTGCTGGCGGTGGTGTGGTGCCCACCCGCCGTAGCCATCCGCAGCCCAAACAGCGTCACCGGATTTGAGTCCACAAAGAAAAGGCGTCCTCCAGCGGAAAGCCTTCGGCCTCCGTTATTTACAGCACTCCGCGCTCCACATCAATTTTCTCGTAACGGTATTCCATCGACGGCAAAAAATAGTGCCTGGTGAGGCGCTCCTGCGAATAACACCTCCAGCGCACAGCGGCGTGGCTGACGTCGTGTTGGTGGCCTCAGCTCCTTCAGTTTGCGCCTTACTGCAGCCACGAAAGCCCCATTCAAAAACGCAAACACGGCACACTTCCCAAAATTTTCGGACATGAGATAATCCCTGAGCTTCGACACGAGCAAATTGAAATCATTCGGCCGCATTAACTTTGCCAACCTGCATAATATTTTACCTCCGAGGTGGGAAGATATCGGTGCATTGAAAGGCGACTCACCATTGTGCTCTCCCCGTACTCGGACAATATTTGCAAGACATTCAAACGCCGTATTATCATCACACATTCTAAACATCCCAAAGCCAAAGTAATACTTGCTTCTCGGGGAGTTCGTCATCTCCACAGCGCGGTGACACTTCTCAATCCGTGCAGTACAATGTCGCTTACCA
>NW_001849091.1:8361-11715 GCF_000209065.1 Trypanosoma cruzi | reverse complement strand
GCTGTAGGGTGTAGCCGGGCTCTGCCATATTTATTGGGTGAGGTCCATCGCATTCGTCGGGATCGGTGGCGGAGGGTGGGACTTTGGGTGCCGTGTTGCTTTCGCCGCCTACAGCTTCATGAGGTGGCTGACCTTCAGGTGTCTGCTGAGCATTGGGCCATCGAAATTCATGGCTGGCGTGCTCAAGGAACGAGGGGCTTAAGCACGGGCGTACTACCTGCTGCCTGTTGCCGTCCGTGCCCTCGAGCTCGGAGCGGAGTGTGTGCCAGCGGCTTTCGGATGCTTCGCGCAGCGCCTCCCTGCGACGGAGGTCCAGCCGCTGACCGCCTTCTGCGTGGGGTGCGGCGGCGATGGCGCGGTCCAATTCCGCCAGCCATGGAGTCCAGAATGGGGACGGCTGGTGATTCCATGCCGGGACCGTTGCCCTGGTGGCTCTCCGCGTTCCTAGTACAACGCGCTTCTCCGTGCTGCACATTTTGGTTAATTCTCGTGGGATTCTGCAGAGCTGGCTGAATACTTCGCTGGGCTTATTCCAATCCGCCTTCTTCCATGCTAATAATTTCCGGTTAGGCCCCAGCACCACGGTGGGTGTTTCGTCGTTCCCGATCGGAACATCAAGGAGAATGATGCAGTGATCGCTGCCCAGTGAGAGCCGTTCGGCCAATGGGTGACGACACAATCCTTCGAAAGGGCGGTGTCGGGTGCTGTGCTGCCCTGTCGCTCGGTGAACCTCGTGCACTCTCCGCTGTTGGCGGCCTGGAGTGCATTCTCAGTGCACTGCCGCGCAATGGTATCGCCACGGGAGTCTGATGGGATGTTGCGGTCCCAAGCCTCCGTGTGTGCCTCGACGTCGGCGTCCATTAGCTGTGGCCCGTCCGCACAGAGCTGCCCATCCAAGTCCTCCGCCGTCGTGCTCTTTGCAGAGGAGGGAAGGAGACATGCTGATGACGCCATCATGTTACTTCCCGCCGCTGGTCTGTTGGTTGCTTGCGCCAGCTCGATGCGGGCGACAGGGGCCGGTCCTGCCACCGCCTGTGGCCTCTCACGGACGAGAATGGACACACCGCCGCCACGACAGTTGCGAGCATTCCTGTGGTGCTGCACCCCGCCAGGCCAGAAGCAGTGGCTTCAGGGTGGGGGACTTCTCCGTCTCACGCATCACACACAAAAAAAAAACACGTCCTCGCCACCCAACTTCGTGCCCAGCGCCAGACGTTTCGCCAGAGTGAGGCCGGCGGCGTTCCACCGCAACGCAGAAAGCCGCCGCAAGCCCGCCGCCCACCAGCGAGTCCACCCGTCGTCTGCTTCCCGTCCGTCCGCGACGCCCCTACACTGTGCAGCCTTCTACAAGTGAACACAAGCAGTGAAAAGAAAAGGACAGCTGCGTCGCCAACAAGCAGGGAACTGTGTGCCACTGGCGTTGTCCCGCCCGCTCGGCGCATCGGCGACGGGGTGAGCGTCACGGCACGCACTCTCCACACACCGAGAGCCACACCATCGGCACTGACAGCAGCCGCACCGTGGGACGCTCCGCTCACAAATAAATCACAAGAAAACACAAGAATGCATCCCCGGCGGCTCCCAACCGCGAGGTGAGGGCTCAGGCGCGGGAAGGGCGAAGCAAGCAACGCACACACAAAAAAAAATGCTGAGTCACTCCATTTCCCAACAGCACAATTAACAGAATAAAATGTATCAGAAACACAGACTCACATACATCGTTCATTGGCGGCCCAGCACACACGCAGCACAACGCAACGGGCGCCCACTGACTCCACAACCACCTCCCGCACGCGGGTCGAGGGCAGGGAGTGACACGCTCCACGGGGGCACGGGGCGGTCAATGACACATTCCATTTCGTTCGGCCACGGAGCACACAGGGCACAAACCGGAATGCAGCAACCAATCAAGCAATTAATTAGTATCCAACACGCACAGAAAACAGATCATTTCGTCCATTTGTCAATCGCACTGAGAAGAAATCGTGTCCTCGGAGACCCATTCCACACGGGCGACAAGCGATGTGTCGTTGCCGAAGCGCGCCATCAGTGCAGCGTAGTCGTCCTCCCGCACGTGATGGACACAAATCGAGGTCGGCACCACCTGCGAGTGCCCCGTGCCATTGCGAGCGTCATGGAAATGACAATCCTGCATCTCGACGTATACCATTGGCTTGTACTTTAATACACTCCCAAGAACCCAACCGACCATGACGTCTTCTTCATAAAAAAGAAGGGGTGCGAACTCGTGGTCGCGTTCCTTGCTGTACGGCAGGTAGGCCAGGCGGCGCAGCGGCTTGTACGACACCAACGCCTCCGCCACATCCCTCGACAGGGTGTAGCACCAGCCAACCATAAACGTGTAACCTCTTATATATCTTTCCGGACCAGAGGGAGGAAGCATGTGGTATCCCATGTAGATCCCTCGGCGCGGCAGTAGGCGCAGGTGAGCAACAAACAGCGGCACACGGAGGAACATGTCGTCATCGCCCTTCGCAATGTACCTCGCAGTCAGGAACAGGCGGTGCGCAAGGTCAAGCCACATGTACGTCTTGCGACTGAAACCGACATTTGCCTCGTCGCCCCAAGAACCATAGGAACCAATTGTTTTGTTAGTCGTCACACGGCCCTCGTTCATTGGCAGCGCAACCACGTCGTTCCACTGCGACGCCTCCTCCAGCAGCGCGGCAGAGTAGTCGTAGCCGTGCGACGGGTGCCGCCCAAGGACGTACAGCACAAGCATCGCACCGGTGAAGTCGTTCGCCCTCGTCGCCACTCCGGGGAACCGCCAGCACGTCGACCGCTGCAGGTTGCGTCGTGTTCGCCTCGCCTCGTCGTCGGTGGAGGGGATGCCCAGCACAACCAGATACTCCCGCCGGCTCCACGTATCCACAACACGGCGTGGGATGTAAGCAAGCGCTGCGTCGTCCACTGCGGAGGCTCGCGGGTGGCGGAGGTTGTTGGGTGCCGGTGCACCATCATCGTCAGCGGGGACAAAGCTGAGGTACAGAAAATTCGTGACCGCAATGAAGAGAATCAGAAACACGGCAATCCGCTTCAGCTTACGCTTCATCGTCGGCAGTTTTGTTTTCGCCATGGTCGCTCTTGGTGTGAGAATCTAGGCAAAAGAAAAAAGGGCGGAGAGAGTGTGTAGTAACACCGATCAGCAGACACAAACAGCACGGGCGACAACCAGAAACAACACAGCCACGCGGTGCCACGCAGCCACGCGAGTACACGAATGCCCGTCAGCCAACCCACTGCGCCCCACCCGAATCCGGGACGGTGCGGGTGAAGGGGTCACGGCGGCAAAGAAGCCGACAGCACGCCGCCGCGGTGGCTCGACGATCCGCA
>NW_001849091.1:0-8261 GCF_000209065.1 Trypanosoma cruzi | reverse complement strand
GCGCCAGACGTTTCGCCAGAGTGAGGCCGGCGGCGTTCCACCGCAACGCAGAAAGCCGCCGCAAGCCCGCCGCCCACCAGCGAGTCCACCCGTCGTCTGCTTCCCGTCCGTCCGCGACGCCCCTACACTGTGCAGCCTTCTACAAGTGAACACAAGCAGTGAAAAGAAAAGGACAGCTGCGTCGCCAACAAGCAGGGAACTGTGTGCCACTGGCGTTGTCCCGCCCGCTCGGCGCATCGGCGACGGGGTGAGCGTCACGGCACGCACTCTCCACACACCGAGAGCCACACCATCGGCACTGACAGCAGCCGCACCGTGGGACGCTCCGCTCACAAATAAATCACAAGAAAACACAAGAATGCATCCCCGGCGGCTCCCAACCGCGAGGTGAGGGCTCAGGCGCGGGAAGGGCGAAGCAAGCAACGCACACACAAAAAAAAATGCTGAGTCACTCCATTTCCCAACAGCACAATTAACAGAATAAAATGTATCAGAAACACAGACTCACATACATCGTTCATTGGCGGCCCAGCACACACGCAGCACAACGCAACGGGCGCCCACTGACTCCACAACCACCTCCCGCACGCGGGTCGAGGGCAGGGAGTGACACGCTCCACGGGGGCACGGGGCGGTCAATGACACATTCCACTTCGTTCGGCCAGAGAGCACACAGGGCACAAACCGGAATGCAGCAACCAATCAAGCAATTAATTAGAATTCAACACGCACAGAAAACAGATCATTTCGTCCATTTGTCAATCGCACTGAGAAGAAATCGTGTCCTCGGAGACCCATTCCACACGGGCAACAGGCGATGTGTCGTTACCGAAGCGCGCCATCAGCGCAGCGTAGTCGTCCTCCCGCACGTGATGGACACACATCGAGGTCGGCACCACCTGCGAGTGCCCCGTGCCATTGCGAACGTCATGGAAATGACAATCCTGCATCTCGACGTATACCATTGGCTTGTACTTTAATACACTCCCAAGAACCCAACCGACCATGACGTCTTCTTCATAAAAAAGAAGGGGTGCGAACTCGTGGTCGCGTTCCTTGCTGTACGGCAGGTAGGCCAGGCGGCGCAGCGGCTTGTACGACACCAACGCCTCCGCCACATCCCTCGACAGGGTGTAGCACCAGCCAACCATAAACGTGTAACCTCTTATATATCTTTCCGGACCAGAGGGAGGAAGCATGTGGTATCCCATGTAGATCCCTCGGCGCGGCAGTAGGCGCAGGTGAGCAACAAACAGCGGCACACGGAGGAACATGTCGTCATCGCCCTTCGCAATGTACCTCGCAGTCAGGAACAGGCGGTGCGCAAGGTCAAACCACATCTTCTGCTTTTTATTGTTTTAATTCACATTTGTTGTATGGTACATGTGTCTTTATTTGTTATTTTATTATATAAATAATGAATTGTTATCCCCATCAAATGTTTTTTTTTTCTTTTCTTTTCGTCTTTGTCCCACTCTTTGTGAATAAAATAAAAATAAAGTAAGACATATTCAAATTCGTGAAAATGCATGTAAAGTGTTTGTCAAGACGGTTGTTGTATGGAGGGTTTTTGTATTTGGCATGTGGTTACGCACGTATATATTTATATTTATATTTGCCGATGTGTTTCTGTATTCTCCGCGTGGTATTTATTGATGTGGCACAAATTAAAGTCGTCCATATATATATATGTATATATACTGGGAAACGTGTGTTATGTTGTGTGGCATAAAAAAGAAAAAAAAAAAAAAATGTTTCGGAAAGTGTTGCTTTTTTTTTTGTTTTTTCTTCTTTTTCATTATTTATTTCCGGATCTTTTATGCAACTGCCTCAGTTTTCTTGTTTTTTTATAGTTTTTTGTTGTTGTATTGGCAATGACGAAGTGTTTTCTGCAGGCGGGATTATTTGTAAGGGCAATTGTCATATTTTGTTTATTTTTCTTCGTTGGTTCCCCACTTTCCCCTCCCCCTCTCTCTCCCTCTCTGTTGTGTAAAATAAAAAATTAAAAAAAAAATAAAAAATACAAATGTTGCCTTCTTTTCTTTTCTTTTTTTGTTTTTTTATTTTTTATTTTTTGCTTCTTTTAACGTTCTTTCCGCTGCGTTCCCACGCATTCAGTCAGTCTTCCCGCCGTTTCCGGCTTGTACCATCAGCCGTCATCATACATGCATGCATAGGTGTATAAATGTATAAATATTGCGTGGGCATGCATGGTTCTAAGGGAAAAACAAGAAAAAAATAAGTTACTTCTTCACGTGCTGCCCCTTGAGACGAGCCAAGTAGGCACCCAGTCCCTTCTGCACCTCTGGGTTCATCATAAGTTCCACCACAAACTGCGTGTCATACTCTCTATCTTCGTCTGTTGCGATGTGCTGCAGGAACTCACGTCGCATCATGTCTCGTGACATCCATCGTGATTGCTGTGGGATCGCCATGAAGCGCTCCGCTTCCCTCACCGCAGCCTCGCGTAGTTGTTCCTCCTCAACCACGGCATCCACAAGCCCAATTCTGAGTGCCTCGTCGGCAGTTGGTGTCTCTCCCAACTGCAGCATTCGCTCGGCGTTGCGGGAGCCAACAACATATGCGTACGCAGGGATCACCCATGCGGGGGCCGTAATGCCCAGCTTTGTTTCATTCATCCCAATGCGATATAAACGATCTGGCTTCCCGGAAGGATGACGGGCCATGACGCGGAATTCACTGCCAAGAGACAAAATACAGCCAGCGGCAGGGGAATTGCCGTTGATTGCGGCAATAATGGGCTTGGGGAAGCTGTTGAGAATCAGCCAGGTCTCCTGAAACGCCTGCCAGAAGCGACGGAGGCGTTCGGGCTGTGGATTAAACATCTCGTTGATGTCTAGCCCTGCTGAAAACACGGTAGGGATAGAAGACGTGAGAATGACGGACTTGCATTCTTCATCGCTTCCAAGCCACAGCATCCATTTATTAAGTTCCTCAAAGAGCTCCAGGCTAAGGGAGTTCACCGGGGCCCGGCTAAGCTGAACGGTGGTAATGCCCTTCTCATTTGTGTCTATTTTCAGCATCTTCGGGGGCTCTGCGGGTTTCTGCGGCGGCTCAAAGTTTTCCTCCGGCGCAGCGTTCATTTCCGTCTGTTGGTGTTCGTGGTGTGACGGACGAGACCCCTGCGGCGGGGCGCGTAACTCCGGTGGAACGCCGGTGGGAGCCCCTTGCCGTGTGCCTTGACGGCGAATAGAGGCGCTGAATGCCAGTACAGCAGTTGACGTTGTGGCACACTGGGCAAGACGTTGGGCACAAAGACATGAGGCAATGACGCGGCGCATGGTTGGGTGTATCCTCGTATGAGTATGACTTGAAAAAAAAAAAAAAAAGAAAGAAAGGAAGAAAGAAAGAGAAGGGATAAGCAAAAATGCAATAAAATAAAAGAAGCCCATCAAATACTTAAGGCACAAGACGTCCATAGTATACCACTGCCTTTTACGGTGTGTATAATGAGGCTGGCATGTATATTATAATCTTCTCCACCACCTAATCGCTCACGTCATGTCGCAACCATAGGGAAGGGAAGCAGAAAAACTTATAGGACTGCCAAAGGACATTGTACAGCAGAAACAAGTGAGATTTCTTGTTCCCCCCTTTTCCGCCTCATTTCCGCTCCGGTAAAGAAGTATTATTTCCCAACAACCTGTTTTCTGTGCACCTACTCAAACAGTTACACGCGATACCTCCATATATTTTAAAAATTGTTTCGTGGTGATGTACGGCGCTAGGAATAAATCCCCACAATCCCTTCCGTCTATCATGCCGATGTTTTCTTTGCATCCCATCACCTCTGTTTGGTAGATGCGTCGCATGCGTTCCTTAAAGTCGTTAAATCCCATGCCACTCACCACATCACGCAGTGTGTTTAGTGCTTTCTGGTACGAGTACTCCGTAAACTCCTTGCCCTTCTCTGTGTCCACCACAATCACTGGCGGTGTTGACGCCTTTTTTATCCTCGACACTACCCTGCGGGACGGTACGGCGGTGTCGGACATCATCTTTTCACCCGAAGGTTTTATACTCCGCATTGGTTTCCCGACAATGACGTCACCAAAACACTGCTCCAGCAAAAGACAAATACCCTCCTTCAGCACAAAAGGCATACCAAGAGTATTCCCCACCCAGTGGTGTGCAAGTTCATGCACAATAAGCATCACTCTACTGACCTCATGTGTTCCGTTTGCCTCCGTCATGGGACGCCGGACTGTCCCTCTCACAGTGCCATCGCGGGAAAAAGATCGGTAAATGGCCTCATTGAGAAAAATGCAGCAGTGATGCTCCATGCCTGATATGTACGGCATCGTAGGAGCGACAACAATCGTAAGGACATCCTCCTGCCACTCAAACTCATTTGAGAAGGGCATCTGCTGCAAAGGAAGGGGTGAGGCAAAAAAATCTTCTAGGAGGTTTACAGCCTCCCGAACGGTGTCGGCAATTTGCCTGAGTGTATCCAATGTCACCCCACTCAATGTGGCTGCCAAAACTCGCAACGGTACCATTTTTTCTACAGTGTTGAGTCTCGAGTTTCGGCCTTCCGCACCGGGTGTGAGCGGCCCACGGAGAAAAAGAGTTTCCTCCACCACTTGCACGGAACCACTAAAGGCGGCAAAGGCCAACACGTAGGCGGGTAAAGGACCCACAGGAAAAAAGGTGTGTTGCGTCCCCTTCTGACCCATCGCCTTCTCTGACAGCTTTGCGGTGTTACTCACCACCACACTGTAGCTTGAGGGCAATTGCAGTGACTGCAGATGCCAGATGAGGCGGTAGCACTGAGAATCGTCCGGGCATGGAAAGGCAAGACGGGCCAAGGCAACTTCAAAGTGGGTAAGGAGTACACCGTAATTTGCCGCCGCCGCCTTCACAATTTCCGGGTTGTCATTCACGTAAATGCCTCCTTGATCCCACCCCTGGATGCTACCAGTAAAGGCAATCTCCAACTTGACGATGGAGCCGGCAGGCATGCTTTCAGCTCCCTCAAAGAAGACATGTTTCGACCCCGGATCTGAACGACCTTGCTGCTTATCGTACGAATCATGAGTCCCTTGGCGCTCGGTCTCATTGGCATCGTGAACTTTGCTCTTCGCCTTCTTTCCGCATGGATTTCCCCCCTTTGATGTGACGCTGTGTTGCTCACCACTTTCCGCCCCACCGTTGTCATCCTTATCAAATTCACTCTCCACAACTTTCAGCACCTTTAGGGTTTCTGCATCATTGTACTGCTGATGCACCTTAATGGAGTGCAGAACGAGAGGCCTGGCCTTTGGAAATGCGTGCGTGGAGGCCGTAATGGCATGAAAGTGTAGTCCGTCTTTATTTTCCACCCGAAGTGCAGGAAACTCCTCGTGCATTGTCGCGGAGGAAAATGAACGACGCACGTATCGAATAGTAGATCTCCCACTGTATACATCACCCGCCAACAAAAGGGCGCGGCCGTCATCACGCTGAGAAGCGGACTGCACAAAATTCAGCTGCAGGGTGCAGTGCGTTGGGTGCCAATATTGCATGGAGGCCCACTGCTACGGATATGACCCACACACCCACAGTCACGCAAAATATATATAATATATATAATAAAAGGAGAAAGGAAGGAGGTGAGATTCAATAAAAACCACAGTCAATCTTTATACATCAATGTGCATGCATGTATACTGTGGGAGGTGCGTGGCCATCCCCACACATCGTCTCCACTGCAATGAGGGTCTCAAAGTAATCAGCAGCCACGTCTTATGCAGAAACGACGGTTTACGCCACAAGCACCACATCGGCCCCTCCAGTTGCACGCAAAAAAAAAAAAAAAGAAAAGAGAAAGGCCTCCCAGTAGTTTCATCGTCGCACCCAAACGCATGGGGTGATTGAAGTGAATAAATGGAAAAGAAGTCACTCGCCCTCTCGTGCGGATGCCAAAGCACTCACCTCCCAGACACAAACACACACATACAAAAAAAAAAATATTGTGCCAGTAACACGAGGGTAAAGGAAATGCCAATTTCACAAGTGCCATACTAAAAAATTGAAGCCGTCGTGTAAAAATAAGCGTGTGTGCGTGCGGCTGTTGGCAGTGGTGGAAAAGAGCGCTGCCACACGGCAGGAAGAGCCTCGCCAGAACCGCCTGCAAAACAACTCAGTCACAGTGTGACGAGAATATAAAAAAAAAAAGGGTGCCCTGCGTTGCGATGGCCGTCGTCAGCATGAGGAGCAACGCGTCACTCCATCACATGAGGCATCAAGACACCACGAAGAACAGAAGTCCAACACAAATCCTCCCCCTTCCCTCCCCCGACACGATTAACCTTCCCTCCTGCTTGCACTGCGGAGTGAAGCCGAAGCCCAGTCACCCCACAAACGCCCCTCCTGAATGCAGCATACATGTATACATGTGCATGTATGTATCTACGCACCATCCAAAAGGAAAGTAAATAAAATATAAGAGAGAGAAAAGGAAAAAAAAAAGTGAGTCGGAAGAGTGTGAGTGTTTTCTCAACATGAGCAGCAGTGAAGGAAAACAGAAAGACACACACGCTTACGGTTATACATGCAAAGTCCAGCACCTCCAATTTATTCCGTTTAGAACAAAAAAAAAATAATAATAAAAAAGGAAAATTCGTATCATTTCTACGCCTATGCGGGTGGTAAAAAGATGGCGAGAGACGGTGCTATAAAGTCGGGTAAAAGGGACACGTGACCATCCCGTTCCGCCTGCCTGACGCGATCCATCTTCTCTGCTCCACTCAGCACAAGCATCGTCTTACATCCAGCGGCATTTCCAAACGCGATATCCGTTGTCAGCCTGTCCCCCACCATCAGGCACTGCTGGGGATCCGTGATTCCCTCAGCCTCAAAGAAAACCTTCGCCATGTCCACATGCGGTTTGCCGCATACAAAGTCAGGAGAACGCCCAGAAACAGTGCGCAGGGCGCTGACCATCCCACCAGCACCCGGGAGTAGCAGGAAGTCTTCACCAACTGGTATTTGAGGATCCTCGTTTGTGGCAATAAAGTACGTAGGTGTAGATGACGACGTGCCCGCTGTCTGTGCTGCAGGCCGCTCCTGTAAACAGAGGGAAGCGTACGCGAGTTTGAGCATATTAAAATGCATATCAAGCCCCACCACCACAGCAGCAGGCGATAAATCAGAAATTGAGATACCGCCCGCTGCATGGCCCGTTGCTGCTATCCCACAGGAAGTGGCGGACGATTGGAGTGGCGCTGGAAGGACGCGTTGCTTCCACGCAGACGCCACAACGTGTGCGTCGTAGCCGCCACACTTTTCCGCGTCATGCAGCTCCATCCCGTAGGCAATGTATCCAGGTGCCAATACACGCCGCAGCTCCTCGTGAAGCCCCTCCTCACCGATAACAAATATATTCCTCTCCACCAGTGGCCTGCCCGACCCTGTGCTCTTATTTGCAGTGAACAAACTTTGAAGCCGCAGCGCCGCCGCAAAGCCGCTGTTGTACACCTCGCCCTCCCGTACCCCTTGAATGCCTCGCCGCTGAAACTCCCGCACCAGACCAGCACGAGAAATGCTGGCGTTATTCGTAAGAAAACGAATTTGCTTCTCACGTAAGCGAAGGTACAACAGTGTCTCTGGAATATTGGGCAACACATGCTTCCCGGCCCACAACACACCGTCCACGTCAAGAAGAACGTACCGCACAGAAGCCAAAACCTCCGCCGCCTCCCCCGCCGTGAGAATTGTCCGAGTGCTCATCCCCTCCTCCTCCTCTTCCTCACAGACACACTCCCTTTTATTTATTCCTTCAGATCTCCGCTGCGATGCCCACAGGCATGAGAAAACACCATCACCGGCGGGAAACGTACACAAACAAACAAACGAAAAAAAAGGAAAAAAAAAAGGACAAATGACCTCAGAAAAAAATAAAATTGGTGACGGCGAGTGAAGAAAATAAAAAAAAAAAAAAACTAAAAAAAGAAAGGAAGGAAGGAAGAATGACAACAAAATCACAACAACGTTACGACATCAATCAGAAGTAAAACATCCGAAAAAAGAAAGGAGAACAAATAAAATAATAATAAACAAAAAAAAAAAAGACCATTACGCTGCTTACATCGGAGGGATGGGGGAGAAATCCCTATTCGCGTCTCCATCGCGGAGAGGTGCACCCACACACAAAGTGGAGGCGCAGCACCTCTTTTTTTTTTTTTTCGTCGCTCTCGTCCCGTGCTTCCAAACAAACAAACAAAAATATATTCCTCTCGGTGTATATGTCGGGGGGGGGG
>NW_001849090.1:5603-11478 GCF_000209065.1 Trypanosoma cruzi | reverse complement strand
AGCAGCACACTCGAGTGCAGCGGCATCGCGCCGTGCAGCACAATCGTGCCCTCCATCGAAGTCACATTCGTCATGTTGACGAGGACGTGCGGCATCAGGCGCGCCGTGCTCTCGCTGAGGCCGCCAATCCGCAGCTGCGCGCCGTCCGCAAGCACGCAGTGGCGCAGCGTCACGTTCAGCGCGTCAGCGAGCGCGTCCATCGAGCGCAGGTCCACCGCCACAGTGATCGGCCCACCGAACACCACCGAGTCGAAGCACGCCGTCGCACGCCGGCCGCCAACCGTCACCGACTCCGTCAGCGTCACGCCACTCACGCAGCCCTCCGCAGTATCGCCACCACCGCCGCCGGCCCTCGCAGGCGGCACGTCGAACGGCAGACACGCCTCGCCCACACCGCCGGCACGGCAGCTGCACGCGCAGTCGGAGAACGACGCAGTCAGCGCATCGAAGCACGCCAGCGCGGCCGCACAGCCGTCGCACGGCACCACGCTCACGGAGGACAGGCCGGCCATGCGGTAGTCGCCGCTGCTCTGCAGCACCCGGCCGCCGGCACGGTTGCACTGCACCGACACGACGCCGCTCGTGATCGTCGGCCCGGAGACAAGCGTCGCGCCAGTGGCAGCGCAGCGCGCAATCGACACGGTGCCGCCGCCCAGCGTCACCCCCGACAGCGACGCCACAGACGACGCCTCGCCCACCGCCCACACGTCGTGCAGCTCCAGCCACCCGCCGCCACCGACCGTCCCACCGTCGCAGCACACCAGCGAGGACGCAGCAGACCCCTCGACGCCCACGAAGCGCAGCACCGAATCAAACACCGCGAGGCGCTCGCCAAGCACAATGCCGCCGCCGCTGCTCACAACCGAGACGTTCGTCACGGAGAACACCGAGTGGCTCCGCAGGCTGAGACGCGACGAGGACGCCACACGCATCGCGGACGCGGTCGGACCGCCCGACGCCTCCAGCGACACGCCGTCAAACACCAACGCGCTCGACAGCAGGTCCACGCCGCCGCCAACGTACACCGCCGACCCGCCCGCCTGCGAAGACCTCAGCACGGTGTTGCTCACACGCAGCCGCGTCTGCAACAGCGACGTCGCGTGCAGCACAAGCGGCGACGCCACCGCATCCGTCAGCCCGCTCAGCTGGGAATAGCGCATCGGTCCAGGCGTCACAATCGTCGAGTCGCGGACCGTCACGTTCGTGTGTGCCGGCAGGTTGTGCACAAACACAAGCGAGCAGTAGTCGCCGGACAGCCCGCTCACGCTCACCTCCAGGCTCCGGTCAGTCGCCGGCTCGCCGCTGTAGCCCCGCACGTAGATCTGCGCACCGCCGTCGCACACACAATCCCTCAGTTCGATGCGCAGCGCGCCGGGAAGCATCGCAGGCACGTCAAACACCACAGCCACGCCGTTCGTGATGTACACGCCGTCCATCAGCACCGTGTCCACGGCGCGGCCAACCGTGATGGCTCTGTCCACCGTGCCGCCCCGCAGTCGCAACACCACCGCATGCACCGCGGGCATCCACGCTGCCAACGCCACAAGCGCCAACGCCACAAGCAGCGCCGCACGCACAGTCGCAACGGCCCTGCGCCGCACACGGTGCCGGCCGCGCGGACACGCACCCTCCGCAGACCGCATCCACCGACACAAACACGTACCAACAGGGCTGTCGTGGTGTGTTGCACTCGCCCCGTCCACCATAACTCCTGTCCAACAAATCCCCTTATACAGATGGCAAATACAGTTACACAATTCCTATATATCGCTATCCCACTACTTCTGCTATTCCTAATACAGCAATTAATAATTAACACCTTGAAACGATAGTTGTGCTGGTGAAGCGAAATTAACTCTAAATGCTCGGTCAGAGGAGAAGGAAGAAGCAGCAACAACAGCAAATAAACACAGTGGCACGCAGAAGCATCCGGCCACAGCCCGACCGCCAACACAAAGACGCGAGAACACAATCAAATCAGTTACGCCATCCACCCCCACCGCCCACGCAGCCCCACACAACCACCGTGCGGAGTGGTGGGATCCCAGCAAAGAAGCACATGACCACTGGCACCGCTAGCGTGACCGATGGGCCGGCGCTGCACAACAAACAGCGTCCAGGTTGATGCCGCGCACACGGCATGCACATGAAGAAAAAGCAGAAAGGCAGCAGTCGGACAAAGGGAAAGTCTATCCACACTAATTGTTGTTTTTTCTCCTGTTTTATTGAACAAATCCAACAGCCCGCACGCCAGCCACCACCACACCCGAAACACTTCAAATAGACGCAAAGCGGGCTCCCGCCCTCCCTCCTCGCAAAGCACCGGTGCCTGGCAGAACGTCAGCACAGCCACCCGCGCCACGTACAGCCACTTGCAGCTGCAGCTCCAACGCGCCGTGTGGGCCGCACACAGCTCCCCGCATCATTCTCGGTAGTCCCCCACTCGCGCATGCCATCGCAGAATTGTCACAGCCCTCAAAAACATGTGTGACAGAAAGACTCCCTGCGTCACCCACAGCAGAAGCGTCAGTAGCGCACGCACAACGCCCACCACAAAAACAGCGCAGCAGCGGCACTCTCCGGCAAGCTACACAGCTCTAACCATCAAGCATGCATGCACACACATTCGCATGCACGCTGCAGAGCCTCTTCTATTGACTGCATGAGCCCGCAGCGAACGCAACCAATCTACCAAATGTACTTGTAAGCAACGCCATCCACGCCGCAACGCAAGAAAGTGCCGTGCACACAGCACAGACCCACGGCCGCAACAAGAGAGACGGAGCGCATCCAAGTCCACGGCAATGTCCTTTACTTCTCTCCGCCCCGACAAATTGGAAT
This sequence comes from Trypanosoma cruzi, assembly GCF_000209065.1. NCBI lineage: Eukaryota > Euglenozoa > Kinetoplastea > Trypanosomatida > Trypanosomatidae > Trypanosoma > Trypanosoma cruzi. The sequence goes on along the minus strand of NW_001849090.1, from coordinate 8,637 downwards.
TACACCCCACAACAGGTTGTGGTGGGTGCCGTCCCACACTCACAGTGAGGCACAGCGCACACCGTCCGCTCCCCTCCAACTGTACTCAGCAGGCCGGCGCCCAGTCACCCTCTTGCCATCGCAATGGGGAACACAAATAATCGTCACCGCGGAACATCACTGCCTCTAGCAGAAAAGAAAAGAATTGAAGAAATGTCAGCAGCAAAGCCGACAGAGAGACATCCAACGGGACAAAAAGACACAAAGAGAAAGTGGGAAGAAAAAATACAAAAACGAGCAAAAGGGATTTACAAAAAAACGAATAACGGTTAATAAAGGGCAGAAAAAGAATGACGGTCCAGCAAAAATCACAAAAGAAAAAGTGATCAGGCAGGACTTCGATTTCGTGCACCAAGCAACAAAAAACAACCGTGCGTTTGGGTACACACACATTGCCCACACCAAGAATAAGTAAAAAGAAAAATATTGTACTTTTCCACGAGACCACACAACGCCCCTCACATTACATGTGGCACACGGTCTGCTCCTCCGCTCCTCCTTTTGTGCAGTCCGTGGGAATCACAGGAATGAGTCCGGCACAGCGTGTGGGCAACAGAAGCAAACAGGAAGGAGAGGGTGCGCCACACATGAGGATGTGTGTGAATGATCAAAGAAATTTCACAAAAGCAAGAATTCAATGGATAAACACACACAAGCATAAAAAAAAAAAATTACTCTTCGGAAGGCAATGGAATTGGAAGTGGTGCTGCGGATGTGTTCCAACGATTGCAGCAACCCCACACTCTCCCATACCCCAACAGAAAGCCGCAGTGCCCCAAAGCCCCAAAAGCGGGAGCAAAAACACCCGAGACACACACCCATGCACGGTGCTGTCACCCCTTAAATCCCTCGCCCTCAAGTTAGTGCTGCTCTCGGAATAAGAAGAAACGCTGTCAGAAATGGCCTCACTGCCAGCTCACCCACTCCTCAGACAGCGCTGATAGCGGCTCCATCTTTGGCCCTTCCGGCCCTTTTGATTCTCCCCAAGCAAGAGTACTAGACACTGGCACAACGTTGAAGTGGCCGGCTGCGCCAGGGTGCAATGTACTTCCGGAATTCTTCCATACTCAAGGGTCGGTTGTACAGAAAGACGTTTTTCGTCGTCACACGCCTCTCACTCCGTGTGTCGTCTGCGCAGTCTCCATCCCCTTCAATGCGAAAGTGTCCGATCTCCTGTGAATTCCTTCCAGTCGCTGATGTCGATGTTGAATTCTTGAAACGCTGGCCAGTAGTGTAGACAGAGACCCGAATGCCAGTCCAAGGCACAATCGCCACCTGCCATTCCTTACCCAGTCCCAAAGTGATTCCGTTTGTATCCTTCTTTCCGTTGAACATTGTTTCCCACCTCATTTCATGCGCTTGCGACTGTTCAAGAAATGCAGCGCTGCCTGTTTCATTTATCCCCACACCCATCAAAAAGATGCTGCCGCAAGACGGTGACAACTTGTAAATAGAAATCGCCTCCACAAAAGGTGAACCCGTTCATTGCAAGGCACTACATCCGATTCTTCCCCCGATTGCCAACGGACCGCTACGCCCAGAAACCAACGCCCTTGAAAGCCGATCCACTGGAAAGCCCTTCTTCCACAGCTGCCCCACCCGTCTCCGTAGCGTTCAGCCCCAAGTCCCTCTTCCTTCCATTTATTCTCGAATAATTTGCCGGACAAACATCCAACCAGCCCGGCTGGAGGCATGAAAGTGTCGCAGCCCTCGACAGACAGAAGATTTTTCTTGACATTTGAGTAAGGGCAGAACTGGGAGACACAAATGTACAGCTCCTTCAAAGCCCTCACCAAATTCTTCACCCGTTTCAGCTTCGCAGTCAGGCACACAGACAAATGGCTGCGTGCCCATTCCCCATCGTCCCTCTTCCCGCACAGTAAAATCAACTCATCATCATCCTCGCCTTCACCACCTTCGTAAAAAAGGGAGCTGTCGGCAGCAGCATACACATTACGGGATGCCAGCCAAATACCCACAATGTGAACATTGTCTGCCAGCCAGAGAGAAAGCCGACCCTTTTCCTTTTCGCTCGCTTTATGACACACCGGTAGGGTAACGCGCAGAACATTCCCTTCTCCAATCGCCGCAGTGATGAAGCCGCTCAGAACGCCTTTCCCCTGTCCATCATGCCAGTTGGCCCACAGGCGGGCAATTGAGTGTCCCCAGAGGCTCCGCCCACGCCTCCCCATTTTCACTGGACGCGTCCACCCTGCGGTCGCCATCGGATGCAGTGATCATGCAAAGATCTCCACCTTCCCACACCACGACAAAGGGATCACTTCACCCCTCAGCAGATATCGCCCTCGACAGCATTTATTTCCCAAGCTTTGCCAAGCACGCGATCGGTGGGGCGGGATTTCCCCAACACTCACAGTTTTTACAGGGAACACCAATCCTCCTTCAGCGTCATCAACAGCAGCGGCTACGCCGCCAATAATTTGTGTCGGAAATTTTTTATAAACTGTTCTTAGCGCAAAGCTCCAAGGACGGTTGTCTTCGCAAGTTGGTTTTCTTAATTCCTTTATTTCCCTGCTTGTCTCCGTGAAATTCACCAACAACCAGCAGTGGTTCGCGGCACCTCCTCCGTTCGACTGCTCATTCCAGGCGTATTTATTGCCGTGGCCTCCCACAAGAAAAACTACCTGATTGCAATGGAGCAATCGCAGTAGGGCTCAGGGCACAAGAAACTGGAATAAATCCGGCTATGGAATCCGACAGTTTTGTCCTCCAATCCTTCCCATCATGTTCACTGGCAATACCAGCCACACCGGCGTGTTGCCTGGGTCAATTGCCCCGTATTGTCGGGGGAAGCCAGCAATACTTCCCTCACGGAATTTTTGATGCTGGCGCAGGGCTGATGGCAGCAACCAGCGCACGGGCCAGCCGCGTATTGCCGGGCACATTACAACATCACGAGGTCTGGAGGCACGCGTTGGCGTGCCGTCAGCACTGCCATCCGTACTGTGTCAGTGCTAAAAGGAGATGTGGAAGA
>NW_001849090.1:0-5503 GCF_000209065.1 Trypanosoma cruzi | reverse complement strand
CGCCCCCAACAACCAACACGCCAACAGCGTCGCGGAACACCGCCGCCACGTGCGTGCGCGCGATGGTCAGCACACTCCCCGTCAGATTCACGTTGTGCACCACGAGGCACGCGGACGCGTCGCCAAGGCCGTAGGCGTCGCAGTACGCAACGCGCTTCTCTGCGATCAGCACCGAGTCCACCACAGTGACGCGCGAGCCCGGCGGAAATCGGTTCGCCACCACCACGCCGCCGCCGGAGCGCGACTCAAGCCCGCTGATCAACACATCGGCGCGCTCGCCAGCAGTCGGGTCGGACAGCCACCCGACAACGTACAGGCTCGCTCCGCCCACAAACGTGCAGTTCGCCAGCGTCACGTTGCGCACGCTCCCTGACATCGACTCCACGTCCACCACGAAGTCCGCCGCAAAGGTCACACCAACGAAGCACGCCACCGACGTCCCGAGACCGGCGTTCAGCTCCACATCCACACGCACGTCCCGCACGCACAAGTCGGCGCCGTCGGTGCTCGGCGGCTCGGGGACAGCGACGGGCAGGCACGCATCGCCGTGGCCGCCCTCCGCGCACCTGCAGGCGCAGCCATCACTCGAGGCCGTCGTCGTGTACGCAGGGAAGCACGAAGCCGCGAGGGCGCATGGATCGCTGCACGTCAGAATGGTGACATTGTACACGGACGGAATAATGTATTGCACTCCCTCCTCGCCGTTCACAGTGTTGCACGCAGCCAAAATAGCTCCGTTCGTGAGATCGCTGGGCCCGGTGGATATCCGCAGCACGTTCAGCGCGACCGTGCTGGACATAAATCGGTTGCCGGACACAGACACCGTGGAGTCGCGAAGATTCACTTTGGGAAGAAGAAAAGCAAACGCATCCAATGGTGATACGCGGCAGAGGTTGCCGCTCAACTGCAGCCAGGAGTTGTAGTAGATGTTCGAGGAGTAGCTTGAATAAAACACAGCCAGGCTTCCCTGCATGTCGTTGCCCTGAAAAACAACCGCCGAAAAAGACTCCACACCAAAGGTCCACAAAAATAACATGAAGCACTGCACCGGCCTCGTCACAACGTTGCCTCGGATCACCACGGCAGAGTTGTTCAGTACACTCAGTGACGAAGAATGCATAGACCCCTCAAGATATATAAGCGTGCCGTTAACGCCAGTCATATGAAACTTGTTGCCCACCACAGCAAACACGGAGTGCCACGACACGCTCAGTGCAGATCCAACGACGTGAATGGCGCATGACGATGCCATCTCGGTCTGAAAAGTATTGCCGCTGAGCACCACCGCGGAGTCGTTGCTGATCGCCAGTCCATTCATCGAGACACACGACGGCCTCCCAAGTTCCAAACCCGACCGAGGGATCAGCCTCGTGACCGTGAAGCGGTTCCCGCTGATCGTGATGTTCGTGTGCGGTGGAAACACACCCTCCGGGCTGAGCAGCGCGTCAATGAATGTATTGCCGGTGACGACGATGTGCAGCGACCCCACAGCGGCGTACGCGTTGCCCAACAGCAACAGCACGGCGCCGTCCCTCCACGTGCATCCATCGAACGTGACGTTCGCCACGTCGCCCGCCATCGCCCCTATCAGCACCGTCAGAATCATGCCGCCCCCGCTGAACGTCACGTTGCGGTAGCACAGCCACGACAGCCCGCCGCCCACTGCCTGCGCAACCTCGGGGTACACCATGTCGCCGATGCACTCACCAATCGGCGGAGGTGGCGGAGTGGGCGGCACTGGCGGCGTGGGCGGTGGCGGCGGGCCAGCAGGCACAGGCGCCGGAACGCACACATCGCCGTGCCCTCCAGCAGCGCACCGGCACTTGCATTCAACGACCGCCGTCGTCAGCGGGGCAAAGCAGTCTCCCTCCTTCGTGCTCTCACCGCACCCTGCAACCGTCGTCACGTCGGTGATGCCGTGGAGCTCCAGTTCTGCCGCCGTCGTCAACTCCCGTCCCGCGACCGTCAGGCACCCAGCAACGAACCGGTAGCCGGCGTCAACCCGCGATAGCAAGGAGACCGACCACCCCGTCGAGCCCATATCGCAGCCCGTCAGCGTCACCACACTGCTGCCGTCGATGATCAAAAAGGTGGATTCAGTTGCGTAAAAAATCGCACCCACTCCCACGTCGTTGTCTCGCCAGTCCAACCAGCTTGACCGCTCAACGGTCCACGAGTTTAGTGAATAGATGGCATAGGACACGGAGCCGCTGTTCCCCACCACGCGCAACACGCTGTGACCTGACACGCTGAATCCGTCGTGCTGATAAAGCAGGCTTGTTCCGGAGGCCATTGTGTTGTTGAGCAGCGCAAAAACGGAGTGATCGCAAACACCAAGGATATTCAAGTAAAACAGGTGTGTGTATCCATTGAAGCTGCAGTACCGCGTGTACAGCGAGCCGCCGCCCACCAGCGACAGCGTCCCAATAGAGTACAAACCAAACCCCCAATACCTCGATGCATGCGCCTTGACGTTGCTGACCAACAGCGAGGACGCATTCAACACAACGTTTAGCAGCAGCAATACGCCAAACTTGTTGCTGATAGTATCCGCCAACTGGACCTCAGAGGTCTGCACCGCGTCAACCTCCGTGACGGCAATGTCGCAGTGCTGCGGGAGGGCAAGTGCAAAAGCAACAACGGAGGAACGCATCACCGCCTGGCTCACGCGGATCAGGACGCCGGACGACCCGGCCGACTCAGCGCCACCAACAAACCGCAGCAAGACGCCCTCACGAAATGTGCACCCGGTGAGCGTGATGTTGATGGGGAGATGCAGCGGCATACTTTCGAGGTAGAACGTCAACGCAACACCCACGCCGCTGAATGTCACACCCACGTAGCAGTGGTGCGTCTTCCACATGTTCAGCGTGAGGCTCGTCAGCGTCTGGTTCACCACGCAGCTCGTGTCGCCGTCGACGGCTCTATCCGGCACGGGCAGCACAACCGTGTCGGGCACCTCAAAGGGAAGGCACGACGCGCCATACCATCCGTCCTTGCAGCTGCACGAGCACGAGCCGCGGTCCACCGACTCCGTCCCGGGCATGTAGCACGCCGCGTCGTCGTTGCACGTGCCACACCAAAACACCACCACGCCCCCCGGAAACACACCGTCGTACAACACCTCCTCACCGCCCTGCAGGTTGCACCCAACCACAAACTTCGCGGGTGAAGCCACAATAGCGTCTGACGAGGCCAGATCAGCAAAGGGATAACTATCGTCCACCTGGCGGTTGTGTGCAAGCACCACGGTGGTGCCGCTGTCTGACAGCTGAATTTTGTGCTGGGCATGTGCTATACTTAATACTGAGGCTGCGCCCACGTTGTTACCCTCCACACGCCACTGCGCACCACCGTCGAGAGTCACATAGCCGCCAAAATACACCAACGCGGAATCCAAAAACTCCGCGCTGCCAACAAAGTCGCAATCCGCCACTCTCAACAGCCCCGCGGTGCTCACGACGGTATCCCCAAATACATAAACGCCATTGACCGCGCTCATCGTGTTGTTCTCCACGTCAAAGTAGCCGCCTTTCAAAACAGCGCAAACGCAAACGGACGACTCCACACCGTCCTCCTCCTCCGTTGCGATCAACACATTTCCTTTCACAATGGTCATGCCACCATCAACAATACCAATGGAAAAATAAACTGCGTGAATATTCCCCTCAATGTTGTTTTCAAGCAGCAGCAGCGTCGAGTTCGCCCCAAGAGAAGGCAAATAAAAAGCAACGGCGTGGCTCGACGTCGTCTCAAGCGTACTGCCCGCCACCAGTATCTGGGAGCTCGCACCAAAATCACCGGCAAACTCCAAAGCACCGGAATCCAGCAACGAGGATTTCACGCTCACGTGCACGCGCGCACCACTCCCCTTGATCGACAGGCCCACGAGGACGCACTGCAGCAGCGTGATGTTGAGTGTCTGCTGTGGCGCGTCAAAACGCAGCAGGTCCAGCACAATCGCGGCGGTGAAGGTCACGTTGACGAAGCACAGACCACGCACACCGGGATCAGGATAGTCCACGGAGCTGATGCTGCCACCGTGCACGCAGCGGACCTCCGTGTCGTCCGCATCGGGGAGCGGGAGCGGCCCAAGGCCGTCCGGAACCGCAGCCGGCAGACAAGTGTCGCCGTGGCCGCCAGCAGCGCACACACACGCGCAGCCGCTGATGCTGCTCGTCCTCGCCGCAAAGCACACGGCGTCCACCGTGCACGCACCGCAGTCCAACACCGTCACGGGTGATCCAATGTTGAGGTCGTATTGGTAATTCGTCACAGGAGAGCCCATTGCCTCGTTGCACACGCCGTAGATGATCGGGCGCGCGTCGGATGATGGTGACCAGTTGCTTGTCATACAGGTAAAGGTCGAGTACGAGCCGTACGTGAAGTTGTTGTAAAGTATCGACCACACACTCTGATCGCGGAACGCCATGCCGTAGTGGGCAGCCACGTACACAACGTAGGCGGCGCAGAACTCGTTGTCGCGGTGCACCAGCCAGCTGCCGCCAGTCACAGTCAGCGTGTTTGCCATGAGCATAGCGAAGCTGAGGCGGAAAGTGCTGGACACAATCTGCAGCACGCTGCCGCCAGCCACAGCAACATCCCTAAAAACGAACGCGCCTTCTTGGGGTTTAGCGCTCGGTGCACTCCACGAGCTGTTCTGTATGGAGAACACGGAGCCGTCGCCGACAAGCAAGTCCGACACAAGGGCGTACATCACGTGCGCCCGCGACATAAGGAAACAGTTGTCCATGTAGAAGACGCTGGACAGGTACGCGACAAGGCCGCGCTCCACGAGGATAGCAGCACACGATTCCCCGCCACACACCAGCGTCGACCGCGTCATGACAAACCGCGTCGACAGAAGCCGGACACCGTCCAGGACAAGCGCGGGGCCGTACCGAAATCCCGCATGGCCAGGGGTCGTCGGCACGTACTGCGACCCGCCAACCGTCGCACGCAGCGTTGAGTTCGCCAGCAGCACACTCGAGTGCAGCGGCATCGCGCCGTGCAGCACAATCGTGCCCTCCATCGAAGTCACATTCGTCATGTTGACGAGGACGTGCGGCATCAGGCGCGCCGTGCTCTCGCTGAGGCCGCCAATCCGCAGCTGCGCGCCGCCAACAAGCACGCAGTGGCGCAGCGTCACGTTCAGCGCGTCAGCGAGCGCGTCCATCGAGCGCAGGTCCACCGCCACAGTGATCGGCCCACCGAACACCACCGAGTCGAAGCACGCCGTCGCACGCCAGCCGCCAACCGTCACCGACTCCGTCAGCGTCACGCCACTCACGCAGCCCTCCGCAGTATCGCCACCACCGCCGCCGGCCCTCGCAGGCGGCACGTCGAACGGCAGACACGCCTCGCCCACACCGCCGGCACGGCAGCTGCACGCGCAGTCGGAGAACGACGCAGTCAGCGCATCGAAGCACGCCAGCGCGGCCGCACAGCCGTCGCACGGCACCACGCTCACGGAGGACAGGCCGGCCATGCGGTAGTCGCCGCT
>NW_001849089.1:6007-11362 GCF_000209065.1 Trypanosoma cruzi | reverse complement strand
GCCACAGAGTGTCGCAACGAGGTGCAATTCATGCCGTTGTCCTGGCCCCGCCTTGCAACGAGTTCGCCGCCCGCTAATGGCGAGAACGCCGCCCACGTGGTGGCTCAATGGCGGGCTAGTCGCTGGGCGAAGACAAAGTGGAGAAAGTGCCGTTGGACCACTCAGTGGCACGACAGCCTGAAACGCCCAGTTGCGCCGGTGGCCGCCCCACCGCAGAGCGTGGGCGCGGGGCGTGTCTCGTGGACACCGTCCGATCCAAAAATTTCCCCTGAATAAATATGCTTTGTGCTAAGCCTCACAAATGGCAAATAGGAGAGAAGAAAAGATTAGTGTTGGGGATTCCCCCGGCAAATCGTAGCACGCAACATTCCTCTCGCAGGCTTTCAAAGTAAACATGAAATAAAAATCAAGAAAAAAAAAACAACAACAAAAACTGGGCTCCAACAATGCGAATGGCTTCTTTCCACTCAATGTTGCTTCACACACCGCTTCATTTGCATTTTTGTCGTGCGGTCCAAGTCTATTTTGAAAAACAATAATTTGACCTGCGTTGAATAGCACGTAAAAAAAGAAAAAAAAGGATGCTTTAAGCCGCATATATATATATATATATACATATGTGTAAATTACCAAAACATCTCTTGCAGATTGGGGTGTATATTGACCCAAAAGAAATGAAAACTGATTGAGCAAGACAAATTAAAACTATTAACCAAAAATTGGCACATTCCCAATTTGACGGGTACAAAACGCGTTTTTTCACAGTATCATCAATACATTGATATAAAAATAAGAACCAGTAAAATCACTGAAGTTGATGGAAAAACTGACAACAAACAGCTCACGTCTCCGCTTCCCCTGAGTGGATCAAAGATAATACACACATCGTCGTACTTTGGACACAAAATCTTTCCTCCAGTGAACAACCCAGTTGGTGTAATACTGCTGCCCTCTGGGCACTGGCGCCATTTATCATCTCCAAGGTACCGCACGCTCACCTCACCCTTTTCACACGACACCTCAGCGCACACGTCACCAATACGACCCATGAAATCGACAAGCCCATCCCCCTTTAAGCACTTTGATCTCGGGCCAACGCGGCTCCCATGCATGACGCTTGCTTCCCCATTGCTGCACCAAGTGTTGGAATACGGTTGAACGTGAGGGCAGAAGTCCATAAAGGCGTAGGCCGAACCGCCAAGTTTGAGATTCGAAAAGTACTGATATTGTGAGGGAAGTTCGGCTGTGTAGAGATAGATTGTACAGTACCCCAGCGCCAGACGATCCGAAGTGCATAAAAAAAGACCTGTTTCAGCGGTGCAAAACATCTCTGGATGCTTGTTGACGCCATTTATCAGGCATTTCTCTGTCAGCAGCGCGCAGCCGGAGTTTTTGCCCCATGACATCGGTTCCTCCATTCCCCAATTGGCCTTGTAAAACCCGGTGTCCTCCAAAGCAGCCATTGTCAGGGACGTGTAGTAGCCGATTCCGGAAATACCAGCCATCAGCTCGTCCTTTGCGTTGCGTCTCTCCCAATGCGACGATGCTGTTCCTTCCCCACCCTCATCCTCCAGCTCCATGCCGGTAGCATTCACGCAGTTGAAGTGCTCGCGAGTCTTCTCCACCGTCTTGGGTGACGACACCTGCAGCACCTTTGCTTTGCCGCGTACATCCAAAACCTCTTTCAACATATTGCGTTCTTTCAGTAACCACACACTAAACCCAATAGCATGTGCAACCTCATGCGCTGAAACACGAACACTGTGCTCTGAATTAGTGACAGAGCTCGGGCCATAATTCACCACTCCGACAACAGGGCGTCCATCGGTTAATTGAGAGCATGTAGTGGCCCACGCAAGTGTAGAATACTGTGTCGGGCCAGCGGAGACATACAAGTACATGTCCGCACCGCTCACACCCTCTGTGTGGTGGGAGCTGGGTATTTTAAACTGCGCGCATATACCTGACGAGTACCTTGGTACAATAACCCTGCCCGTGAGAGGCTTAACAAGTAGACGATCCGTGTGCATTCCGAACGCTCGGGGAAGAAGGGAGTTTAATATGATGGATCTTTTTTCCTTCGTCAAAATATCCCTTTTATTACACTCAAGAGTTCCCCCAATAAAGTCTGGACGAAACTGCTTCTCAGCGGTGCAGTGTTTTGAGGGATCGTTCAGATCCTCCGTGAAGACTTGAAAGCGGATGGGCGCCCATTCGGGAGCCGAGGCAGTCAGCGCCCGCATCATGCCACTTTCCCGAGTTGGCAGCTCTAGCACCACTGCTGTCGTCCGGGGGCCAACCTTGTTTTCAATTTCTTCGGAGATGCAGTGATGCTCAGCGACGGCAACAGAACCAGAGACGCAGCAGAGCAGCAGCACCTGGAATAGCAGAGTGTGACGCATCCTTGTGTGTGTTTTTTCTTTTGGGTCTTTCACAGTGCACTTTAGCTGTTTGTATGCTTGTCAATTGGCTTACCTTGAGAGAAGAAATGAATGGATTGAGTAACTGGTGCAGTCTCAATAAAATACGGCATCAGTGAGTTATGGTAACTGCTGAAATACACATTGAATACAATATTACGAAATTATCTCGGCTTTTTCCCACAATAAATAGGGTTACCTTCGTGAGCGCCCATCCATTTGTTTCACTGCTGTTGATCGGGAATTTCACTCCAATCCATTGATGGCATTCCACCTCTTCACTTTTTTCCCGTTCTTGACGGTTTCTTCTGTTTTTCCCCTAATCTTACCAACATGTCTAGCCACACGATGCCGTCTGGGTGATGAAGAGGTGGTCGAGCAGCGACAAGAGTTTCCTGCTATGAGGCAACTGCCATTGAGAGAAATTTTCGGTGCGGAGGTCCTGCTCAATGCCCAGCCTTTGGCGCACAGGCAAGGTGCCTGGAAATTCTGGAAGCAGATGGTGCAAGTTTTTACGCGGGCAATTCGCGTGCTTGTGGAGCTGGCTGATCCTGCGGCAGCAGGGATCGCCTCCTGGCACTGCTGCTGTGTCGGTTGGCGTCAGGGTTGTGTGCGCAACGCGTTCTGTGCTGTGCGGTACTTTTCCGTGTGGGGAGGACCTTGTCGCAGCAATCGCATTTGAGCTTGGGAAGCGGTGGGCGGTGTTCCGGATGAAAGCACCGACGGTGACCGATGGGGTTCGTGTGTCCCACCGGTCTGGTGTCACAGTGCGGGCATTTCTACTCCCGACGCCGTGTGGACGTTCCTCTCTCCACACGAGGTGCGTCGGCCCCTTGTCGTCGGGGGAACGGCGTCCGTCCCCGGTGCAGTTGGATCGTCGTTGGAGCGCATATATGCAGACTGTTCCGGTGAGATGTTGCAGAGACGGCGTTGGTTCGTGCGGTCTCTCACAGCCCAGTATAATCGGCCTCAGAGCTCAGTTTCCCCGCATCCTGCTCGCGCGAGTTGTATCCGTTCATGTCGTTCGAGAGCTTCCTGAGTGATCAGGTCCTTGCCGCCTGGATCTGAGGGCCTGGCGCCGCAGAGCGAGTAGCGGTGTGTGCCCCGACGGATGGTACTACGCCGCGTATTGGTGAGCTGGGTATCAAAGCATGTCAGCAGGGCCGTATGCCACATGGGTGCAATTCCATTTTCCGTGTGTTGCCCGGCTGCCATGGTTTGCGTCGCATGCTGACCTGCAAACTCGTTAAATCGTGCTCCACAATGTCCGTAACAAAACTGCAGGTGCACGGACCAGCCAGCACACGTCAGTGTCAAGACGCGCTGCCAGATCCGGTCCTCCGTCCAGTCGGTCTGACTGAGCGGGCCCTTGTTGAGAGCCGCTAGAAGGGACTGGCTTTGTGTCACCACATGCAGGGTTTTCTGCCCGTGACGGATACGAGAGATAATCAGCCTTTACAGGGCCAGAAGCAGCGCACCGGACTCCGTCCTGGAGCTGCATGGGCGTGTGTCGCGGTTGATAGTTGCTTTCTCCATTACCTCCAACAAACGCAGGAATGAGAGCAGTATCCCAACCCTGGCTGACGTGGGAACATCAACACCGCCACCCGCCGCTAGTATCCACGATCGGTGGCTGTGCGGCGCTAGAGCCTGTTCGCTGACTCCGCGCGTGTCCATTGTCAGCTTCTCTTCGTCGGTAATTGAGTGGTCCATCGGAAGTTCCACGCCAATGGTGACCCAGCGAGCGGACGCCGCAGAACAGGGAGCAATGGAGCTGCGAAAGAGCCGCTCTTCGCGTGGTGAGTTCTCGGTGATGCCGTGGTCCTTTGTGCACTTATCCACAAGGGCGTGCAGCTCGTCCCGAGATAACGGCAAGATGCGGAAACCGGCGTGGGGCGAATGCTCAGGCGGGGATTTCCGCATCCAGTCCATCTGACACGCTCGTGTTTCCTCAAACATGGAGAGCCGCGCGCACAGGCAAAGGACGTGGAACGGGGGCGTATTCGCCTCCAGCGGAGCGGATTCCGGGCCAGTGGTGCACGCAACTCCGCTCACAATGCGTGCCAGAGTTGCGTACGTCTTTTGCGTCTAATTCCTCGCAGCATCCGTCGCCACCGCCCATATGAGTTCACTGCCATATAGTAAGTTGGAGGCTCCGTATCCGATGACGAGCGTGCGTGGGTCATGCGGAGATGGCCCCGCCTCTTTATGCGCAACTCAGCGCAGCTGGGATTTCCGTTGCGAGGCGGCCGCACATTGCTTGGTTGCCGCCAAGTCAAGCGTCATTCGCGGAACGAGACCAATGCCAAGAAGCTTCGTGGTTCGCGATGCCCCCATGGTCATGACTGGAATTGTGCAACCAAATAATACCAGAGGCCGCTTTCCTTCGCGATCATGATCTGACTCCGTGTGCGTGGAGAGCGTGAGGCAAGCAGCTTCGCACCTCGACGGGCTAATGGCCAGGCCATTTTCCTGACTCCAAGCATGCAGCTTTTTAGGAACCATTTTGGCAGTGGGAATGGCGTCTTCCCAAGACCGACCCTTAATGACGATGAAGAGGCCATCCGCATACATGTCTGCTGTGACGCCTGAGAAGCCGTTCAGCAGCGTGATGAGTGGGTGTACGTAAAGGAAGAACAGACATGTTCCCAGCACAACCCCCTGAGGAACTCCTCGCAGCATGGGACGCCGATCACTGTGTCTGTTCCCCACTCGCGTCATCGCGTAGCGGCCACGCAAAAGGTTTCGAGGCCACCTCCGGCAATGCACCCCCGGAATATTGGCGAGCAGGCGACTGAGTACTCGAAGACCAATGGAGTCAAGGGCCTTGCTGAAGTCAACCAGCACCAGCAGAGTCCGATGGGGTCTGTGGTGGAGTTGAGTGCCAACACACCGCTCTCCTTGGAAAGGTTCACTTGGAATTAATCGCCTCGGT
>NW_001849089.1:0-5907 GCF_000209065.1 Trypanosoma cruzi | reverse complement strand
CGCTCCTTCTCCGGCATTTGCGGGGTCGTTCCTGCCCCTCTTTCAGTGCGTATGGCGGCACGTCCGCCGGATCGTGAGGACACGACGCTCAGGGACACACTGCGTTGGAAAAAACAAAAGCTACCGTCAAAAGAGGGATTCCCCGCGCCGCCGCACCACCCACACCCCCAGCTGCCGGCGTTCGGAGACACGCACTCTTCCTCAATCCTCGTGCTCTCGTCGTGCTCAAGGCGGCGCTCTTCGTCTCGCGGATGAAGGATACGCCAATAGATTCACACCTCTTGGCAAGGAACACCTGTTCTCCTGCTGGCGCCACTTCTTGACCGCACATTGGTACCGCCGAACCACACTTCTCCGCGGTCCACTGGTCCGGATACCGCAAATCCAAACAGGAGTACTTGCCACGCGCGGCGCAACAGACTGCGGTCTTACCATCTCGGGGTCCTCCGCCAAGACCCTCGCGGCGGCGCGGGGAACCTCCGGAATACACTCATGGCCCGTGTGGAGGAGAGTCGATTCCACGAGATCCACAAATCCCACTCGACAACGGAAACTCGTCCGTGCATATCCGCCAAGTGAGCCGCCTGTAAAAAGACGCATACAAATCCAGTAAAGCGGCGGCTTCGTCTCGCACCGCGCCAAGACACTGCGAAATGTGAAATGGCGGAACGTGGCCTCGGCGTCCTCCCGGGCGTCCCTTGGTTTTGGCCATGCGATGGACCGCCATCTCCGTCCTGACGGCCTGTCCAACACCGCCGCAAAAGGCGCCCGCCGGTCCATCCTGCGACGGGCCCTTCCAAGGCTTTACTAAGAATAACTGCCCTTTCCACAAGCAGCGCACGTTGCGAAAAAGTCCGCAAACTCAATTTGTTTCCTTCCCTCGTCGAGGTGACGGGTCTTAACAGTGTTTTTCCACAGCTCGCCAACACAGTCGCGTGCCGTTGGATTCATCCGCCGTCGGATCCACCCCAGGGATGAAGTGCACACGTCCACTCGTCGCCGGGGCAAGCAATCCTCCTCCTCCCGCAACGCAACCCGACGGCTATGGGTGCGCCAAATGATGCTGTGGCCCTGAAAATAAAATGGTCGTGCGCCGTCCCTCCCCGGCGCCAATTGTGCCCACAGCACCGTCGCACGGTGCGCCAGCTCGTTTCCACCAACGGTGCCAACCGCGCCGACGTGTTGGTGGAGAGATGGCCCACGGCATCGCCGCGAACGCAGTGTTGAGGGGTACCCATTCCGCACGGTCACACCCGGACATTGATGATGATTCCCTATTTGTGCTGGCCCAGAAGTCACTGCTTCCGAGCCAAAATTCCTTTTTTTTTGGGTATAGGTCTCCCTTTGCGGCTTCACTCGGCACGTCCTGCTGTATTGTCCAGCCCGACCACGTTTGCAGCGTCGTGCTTCATTGGGCGGGGGTGCGGCATGCTCTTTGTTTGCTCTCTGAACTGCCTGGGGGAAAGGGCGGTCCCGTTTCTGGGCGCTTCGATAGCGCCCTGAATTTCCCGGATCCGCGCTCTAGAATTCTTTTTCGTTGTCCGGAGGATCCATGCGACTGAGTGTACGCAGTCGCCCTGCCAACCGGCGAGATTCCATAAACATCTATTCCCCGTGAATGGCGCACGCCCAGGGCGCCTCTTTCCTCCCACCGCTGTTTGCACGCCGGGGTCTGGCGCAGCCGGCGTCGGAAAAGCGACCAAAGACGCATCCAGGAGCTGTGGCCAGGCGTCGCATCAAGCATGCATTCCAATACGCCGCCAAATGGCGCGACAGCGATCCTCCGGGCGAATCCCTGCCACCCACGGATTCCCCTCATGAGCCCCTGTGTGCCCCGCAGGCCGAGTAACAGCTCTACTTCCCCTGGTGCGTCATGGGGTTCGCCCTTCCACGCAGGATCACCCAATCCTCTCTGCTGCATGGGACGCATTCCAACTTCCCGTGGCAGAGGTGGCGGAGACTTGTGACGGGCCTTGCTGAGCGCTGATGGGCGCAAAGTTGTCGTCCCATTGATGGCTATGAGCAACTTTTGCATCAGCGCCAATCCAATGCGCACCGCCTGGAACCGCGCGTGGACATCTGAGCTGCACACCAATATTTTTCATCCTCCAACTGGGCCCAGGCGCACTCATATGGACGGTGCCGCGCCAACCGCCTTCCTTTAAGGGCCGCCCATTTGCTCCAAACAGCGGTGTGCCTCTTCCTCCTCAAAAGAGGCTCGAATGGACTCAGGGTTCCTCGGCGCGGTGGTGACAGCCACAGAGTGTCGCAACGAGGTGCAATTCATGCCGTTGTCCTGGCCCCGCCTTGCAACGAGTTCGCCGCCCGCTAATGGCGAGAACGCCGCCCACGTGGTGGCTCAATGGCGGGCTAGTCGCTGGGCGAAGACAAAGTGGAGAAAGTGCCGTTGGACCACTCAGTGGCACGACAGCCTGAAACGCCCAGTTGCGCCGGTGGCCGCCCCACCGCAGAGCGTGGGCGCGGGGCGTGTCTCGTGGACACCGTCCGATCCAAAAATTTCCCCTGAATAAATATGCTTTGTGCTAAGCCTCACAAATGGCAAATAGGAGAGAAGAAAAGATTAGTGTTGGGGATTCCCCCGGCAAATCGTAGCACCCAACATTCCTCTCGCAGGCTTTCAAAGTAAACATGAAATAAAAATCAAGAAAAAAAAAACAACAACAAAAACTGGGCTCCAACAATGCGAATGGCTTCTTTCCACTCAATGTTGCTTCACACACCGCTTCATTTGCATTTTTGTCGTGCGGTCCAAGTCTATTTTGAAAAACAATAATTTGGCCTGCATTGAATAGCACGTAAAAAAATAAATAAATAAGGGGGTGCTTCGGGGTGCACATATATATATATACATCTGTGTAAATTACCAAAACATCTCTTGCAGATTTGAGTGTATATTGACCCAAAAGAAACGAAAACCGATCGAAGAAGACAAATTAAAACTATTATATTATCAAAACATCTCTTGCAGATTGGAGTGTATATTGACCCAAAAGAAACGAAAACCGATCGAAGAAGACAAATTAAAACTATTATATTATCAAAACATCTCTTGCAGATTGGGGTGTATATTGACCCAAAAGAAACAAAAACCGATCGAAGAAGACAAATTAGAACTATTAACCAAAAATTGGCACATTCCCAATTTGACGGGTACAAAACGCGTTTTTTCACAGTATCATCAATACATTGATATAAAAATAAGAACCAGTAAAATCACTGAAGTTGATGGAAAAACTGGCAACAAACAGCTCACGTCTCCGCTTCCCCTGGGTGGATCAAAGATAGTACACTCATCGTCGTACTTTGGACACAAAATCTTTCCTCCAGTGAACAACCCAGTTGGTGTAATACTGCTGCCCTCTGGGCACTGGCGCCATGTATCATCTCCAAGGTACCGCACGCTCACCTCACCCTTTTCACACGACACCTCAGCGCACACGTCACCAACAGGACCCATGAAATCGACAAGCCCATCCCCCTTTAAGCACATTGATCTCGGGCCAACGCGGCTCCCATGCATGACGCTTGCTTCCCCATTGCTGCACCGAGTGTTGGAATACGGTTGAACGTAAGGGCATAAGTCCATTAAGGAGGAGGCCGAACCGCCAAGTTTGAGATTCGAAAAGTACTGATATTGTGGGGGAAGTTCGGCTTTGTAGAGATGGATTGTACAGTACCCCAGCGCCAGACGATCCGATGTGCATGAAAGAAGACCTGTTTCAGCGGTGCAAAACATCTCTGGATACTGGGTGACGCCATTTATCAGGCATTTCTCTGTCAGCAGCGCGCAGCCGGAGTTGTTGCCCCATGACATCGGTTCCTCCATTCCCCAATTGGCCTTGTAAAACCCGGTGTCCTCCAAAGCAGCCATTGTCAGGGACGTGTAGTAACCGATTCCGGAAATACCAGCCATCAGCTCGTCCTTTGCGTTGCGTCTCTCCCAATGCGACGATGCTGTTCCTTTCCCACCTTCATCCTCCAGCTCCATGCCGGTAGCATTCACGCAGTTGAAGTGCTCGCGAGTCTTCTCCACCGTCTTGGGTGACGACACCTGCAGTACCTTTGCTTTGCCGCGTACATCCAAAACCTCTTTCAACATATTGCGTTCTTTCATTAACCACACAGCAAACCCAATAGCATGTGCAACCTCATGCGCTGAAACACGAACACTGTTCTCCGAATCAGTGACAGAGCTCGGGCCATAATTCACCACTCCGACAACAGGGCGTCCATCGGGTAATTTTAAGCATGTAGTAGCCCACGCAAGTGTGGAACCCTGTGTCGGGCCAGCGGAGACATACAAGTACATGTCCGCACCGCTCACACCCTCTGTGTGGTGGGAGCTGGGTATTTTAAACTGCGCGCATATACCTGACGAGTACCTTGGTACAATAACCCTGCCCGTGAGAGGCTTAACAAGTAGACGATCCGTGTGCATTCCGAACGCTCGGGGAAGAAGGGAGTTTAATATGATGGATCTTTTTTCCTTCGTCAAAATATCCCTTTTATTACACTCAAGAGTTCCCCCAGTAAAGTCTGGACAAATCTGCCCCTCAGCGGTGCAGTGTTTTGAGGGATCGTTCAGATCCTCCGTGAAGACTTGAAAGCGGATGGGCGCCCATTCGGGAGCCGAGGCAGTCAGCGCCCGCATCATGCCACTTTCCCGAGTTGGCAGCTCTAGCACCACTGCTGTCGTCCGGGGGCCAACCTTGTTTTCAATTTCTTCGGAGATGCAGTGATGCTCAGCGACGGCAACAGAACCAGAGACGCAGCAGAGCAGCAGCACCTGGAATAGCAGAGTGTGACGCATCCTTGTGTGTGTTTTTTCTTTTGGGTCTTTCACAGTGCACTTTAGCTGTTTGTATGCTTGTCAATTGGCTTACCTTGAGAGAAGAAATGAATGGATTGAGTAACTGGTGCAGTCTCAATAAAATACGGCATCAGTGAGTTATGGTAACTGCTGAAATACACATTGAATACAATATTACGAAATTATCTCGGCTTTTTCCCACAATAAATAGGGTTACCTTCGTGAGCGCCCATCCATTTGTTTCACTGCTGTTGATCGGGAATTTCACTCCAATCCATTGATGGCATTCCACCTCTTCACTTTTTTCCCGTTCTTGACGGTTTCTTCTGTTTTTCCCCTAATCTTACCAACATGTCTAGCCACACGATGCCGTCTGGGTGATGAAGAGGTGGTCGAGCAGCGACAAGAGTTTCCTGCTATGAGGCAACTGCCATTGAGAGAAATTTTCGGTGCGGAGGTCCTGCTCAATGCCCAGCCTTTGGCGCACAGGCAAGGTGCCTGGAAATTCTGGAAGCAGATGGTGCAAGTTTTTACGCGGGCAATTCGCGTGCTTGTGGAGCTGGCTGATCCTGCGGCAGCAGGGATCGCCTCCTGGCACTGCTGCTGTGTCGGTTGGCGTCAGGGTTGTGTGCGCAACGCGTTCTGTGCTGTGCGGTACTTTTCCGTGTGGGGAGGACCTTGTCGCAGCAATCGCATTTGAGCTTGGGAAGCGGTGGGCGGTGTTCCGGATGAAAGCACCGACGGTGACCGATGGGGTTCGTGTGTCCCACCGGTCTGGTGTCACAGTGCGGGCATTTCTACTCCCGACGCCGTGTGGACGTTCCTCTCTCCACACGAGGTGCGTCGGCCCCCTTGTCGTCGGGGGAACGGCGTCCGTCCCCGGTGCAGTTGGATCGTCGTTGGAGCGCATATATGCAGACTGTTCCGGTGAGATGTTGCAGAGACGGCGTTGGTTCGTGCGGTCTCTCACAGCCCAGTATAATCGGCCTCAGAGCTCAGTTTCCCCGCATCCTGCTCGCGCGAGTTGTATCCGTTCATGTCGTTCGAGAGCTTCCTGAGTGATCAGGTGCTTGCCG
>NW_001849088.1:5986-11218 GCF_000209065.1 Trypanosoma cruzi | reverse complement strand
ACCCTAACCCTAGACCCTAACCCTAACCCTAACCCTAACCCTAACCCTAACCCTAACCCTAACCCTAACCCTAACCCTAACCCTAACCCTAACCCTAACCCTAACCCTAACCCTAACCCTAACCCTAACCCTAACCCTAACCCTAACCCTAACCCTAACCCTAACCCTAACCCTAACCCTAACCCTAACCCTAACCCTAACCCTAACCCTAACCCTAACCCTAACCCTAACCCTAACCCTAACCCTAACCCTAACCCTAACCCTAACCCTAACCCTAACCCTAACCCTAACCCTAACCCTAACCCTAACCCTAACCCTAACCCTAACCCTAACCCTAACCCTAACCCTAACCCTAACCCTAACCCTAACCCTAACCCTAACCCTAACCCTAACCCTAACCCTAACCCTAACCCTAACCCTAACCCGCCCACACGCGCTCAACCATGCAAATTGGCCATGGCAGATGGTGGTGCCCTACGCTCCGGTGAAACACGCCCAGCGCTTATGCACATAACGAAAAACATGGTCAAACACACCGCACGACGGCAATAAGTCCATAATAAGAAGACGCGGCCTTTCACAGTAGTTGTATCTCACTGTGTGCGTAAACTGAAAGACGGACCTCCACACAACAAACGCACACACCGCCAGCAATCACCCAACATGGACAAGGAGAAGAAGAGACCCACCGCCACCACCTCCAGTTCAATCCCAAAGCCAACGGGATACGGCCACAGCCCGCAGCCAACACACAGCGCACACCGAGCAAGCAATCGCCCAAAGAGCCACGCGCGGAAGCGGGCCCTCATCCATCCATGACGCGGCGTCTCACTCCATGCGGTCACACTGAGCACACCATTCCCTCAATAGAACTTATCCTTCGTCGTCCATCCCTTAAAAATGCTTCTGTTAGTGATTGGCCTTAGAACACAATAGAAGAAAATGGAAAATGCAGTGGTACTGCGACACCGCCAGCCACAATGATTCCCTCATACCGAGGCAATTCTCCAATTACGCCTCTTGTGCGCACACACAATTAACATACCATATAGAAATCACCCAATGTTTTTCACCGGAAACCAACCAACCCCACTCCCTCCCTAATTTTCTTCTGTCAGTGTTATGTTCGATAGCGTTGGACAGTTCTGACATCTTTTTGTAACACTGTCACCTGCTGCTGGTGCACCCGCACCGTATGCACACAAAAAATTATCCAAAAACATATAACTCCCACAATATTTCTTTACCACAAATCGAAATTGCCCCTTTCCCCATTTTTTTTCCTATTTCGGTGGTTGTTCCTTACTTCGGAGAGCTTCGTCTCTTCTAAATTCTCCGGACGATATTGACACTTGGTACTGGCGCGCCTCTTCCTTCCAGAATGCCGCTATTTCACGGCCTTCATCGTCGCTCACATTATCGGAATTTACAACATCACATCTCCACCAGCCATTCATCGGCGTGCTGTCTGCGTGCTGCACATAAATCATCTCCCACGACATGTCTTGGGAAAATTTCTTCCAGCCATCAAAATATTCCGCCAGGCACTCAGTGAACTGCCTCACAGTGCTGGGTATGGTGTGGTGCCCACCCGCCGTAGCCATCCGCAGCCCAACCAGCGTCATTGGATTTGAGTCCACAAAGAAAAAGCCGTCCACCAGCGGAAAGCTTGCTCCCGCCGGTATGCGCAGCAGCCGATGCTTTATATTAGTATTTGTATGGTAGTCCATTGCAACCACTCCACATATAGCTCGGTGCGGTGCCCTTCAGGGTTCGCCTTCAGCACCGCGCACTGTCCTCCACGGCGTGCTGGTGGCCTCAGCTCCTTAACGTCCTCTAATAATGCACCGACAAACTCCCAAAAAAATTAATGCGCGCAAGCCAAAACTTCCCATACATTCAGACAAAAGAGCAATCCTCTTCCCCAATACTAGCAACAGAAAAGAAAAATACCTTTCTCACTCATCACGTTTCCCAAAATAGTGCGGTATTCGACGCCCGAGGCAAAAAGATATCGGTGCGTTAAGAAATACCTCAGCACCGACTTCTCCTCTTGCTCGGACAACCCTCACGAGCTTTTGAGACGGATCCTCAGAGTCCCACAGTCTCACTCCTCCATGTGTAAAGTGCTCTTCACCATCCCGGGACTTGATCCCTTCCAAGGCATCCTCAATGGCAGCAGAGTGTGCAATGAACTCATTCGCATCAAAGACGTGACGTGGAATCGGCCCCACTTTATCCATGCGTTCTTTGACCATCTTCCAGCATTCCGCCTGTTTCTCCGCAGTCTCGTCACGCTTCATCCATGCACACATCGCCTTCACATCCATCTCGGCGGGGCAATTCACGATGTTTCGCGCCGCTCCTTCTTGTGTCTCCCATTCATCATAGTTGCCCACGTTTGGCGATGACACCACAATCATGCCCCATCCATGGGGCGCAAAATATTCCTCTGGCGGTGTCCCTTGCCTTGTCACATCGTAAATAACATACCCATTCATCCTCAAATGCCGCAAAAATTCCTTGGATGCTCCTCTACCCACGTATCTTGTGACCGTCTTGATGGTCTTGTCAAACACGTACATCGTGCTTCCACCAAAACTGTACGCAACCACTTGGAGTTTCTCCGCATCGCAGTGCAGCATCTGGTAGAGGAGGTACGAGCCGGCACCCATCGACTTCCCGATCCCGGGCGTCCCAATCAACACACGTCGCCTAGGCGTAAAGTAGGCCTCAGGGTCAGTGCTGAACCACTTGGTGAGATCGCCCTTGACGGTCTGCCACAATCGCTCCACCTCACAGTTCACATGGCAGTCACGAAGGGATTCATCCTCCTCCCACGAGTACGGTCCTTCCCTTGTCCGAGGTGAGCACCAGCAGCCTGGGAATCGGTGCACCGGATTGCTGCACACCGTCATCCCTTTCGAGACTCAAGCCAACTGCCTTGTACGTCCATGGCTGCGGTGGTTCCCCCTCCCTCACCTCCATTCCCGTCCCCTCGCCGTCAGGAACTTCCACGAGATGGTGCCACCTCGCATTGTACACAGACTCGTACAATCCCTCCAGGTACCTCGGTGCGCTCGGCTTCTTTGGGTTCCTCGCTTCCTCGGCGGCTGCATCCAGGAACCTTTTAGTGATTTCTTGAACATTTGCCTTTACCTCCGCAGTAGCCACCAACCACTTCAGTAGATTGTCCACACCTTTCTCGTAAAGCTTGTTTACATCCTCTTCCATATCCATTTCATTCCTTACAGCCCTCTCCATCCTCGCATAATGATCGGATGCCTGTATTTCGTTCAATACTCCCGCATCGCAAATATACTTCTTGGGGTCCTTAAAAAACTCCTTAAGCAAAACACTCCGATTGGTGGCCACAACGCCCCTGCCGTCCAATTCCATTGTAAGAAAGTCATTCAGCTTCATTTCATCCACGCAAACCCTTCCTTCAAACACCGCATAATTAATCCCAGTGGAAACGTCAATTCCCAGTTCTTGTCGTTCTCGCCTTTCCCTTTCTTCTTCCTTCCGTCTCTCTTCTCTCAGTGCCTGAGAATAGGCTGTGTTTATTTGTGCCCTTGCAAGAGGAATGACTGTATCCTTTCTTTTAAAGTCCCTCCACTGCCTGAGAGTGATAATATATTCTCTGTTAAGGTTATGTAAGGCCTCCAATAGCATGTAAAACTCCTCACGCTCTTTTTTCAGCTCTTGGTATGGTGGCGATGCCTTTATTGTGCTCAATAACACTTCGTCTTGAATGAACTCATTGGGGCTACTTAAAAAGTCCTTCATGTAGACGTTCTCATTGAATTCCTCAACGCCCCTGCCGTCAAAATAATTCCGTAGGAAATCATTCAGCCTCATGTTGGTGATGCATTCCTTTCCCTTCAGCAGAATTTCCTTTACGCTGCTGCTGAAGGTCCACTGTGGTTGCCGCGTTTCCTCCACTCCTCTGCGAGTTGCAGCGTCGGAACCATCGCCGGAGCCACGGCGAGGTGCCATCACAACACCCGTGCGATGAAGCATCCCACTCGCACCGCCCAACTGCGGCCAGCAGGTGCCGCTGGCTCCAAAGGACAGTCGCGGCTGTTTCGTCCCGCAGTCCCAATGGCGTTGGGCGTGGCACTCGCACGGCTCGGCGGTCGGTGCGCCATGCAACCGCCCTGCTACGCCTGTCGGTGAAATAGTCAAGGACCGCCGCCCCCAAAGCAGCAAGACGTGCAATCGGCCACAACACCGCCACATTATCGACTTTTTCTATTCTATTTTATTTTATTCACGTTGTCTGTCTGTTTGCCCTATCAATAACACTAGTAATGATGTGCACCCTCACGAAAGAATAAAAAGAAAACACGATCCCACCGTCCCAATGCAACTCAACACTCTCCTCCACCCACCGCCATTGCCGCACAGGGGACCGCAGTCACATCGCAGAGTCAACACCACAACATGCACCACACCATCGTGCACCGAACAATGGGCTGGACGCAGTCATGCATCGCCCCGCCACATTTTCCCACCCCTCAATTCTTGCGTGCCCGCAAAAAGTAGCAAACAGAATCAGAGTGCACACAAACCCAACAATCCCCCTCACTCGCTGAAGCACATTATTCGCATGGAGTGACATTTTTAAACACACCAGCAGTAGCAGAAGGCATGTAATTCCCCTGCCAACCCTGCAAAGAGACACAACAACTCTGCGGAGTTAAAGTGGCACTCCTCGGTGTTGCCCGCAGTTCACATGACAGGACAAATTCCACGCACGCATAGTTCCGGATTCCTCACTAATTGAGTGCACATCAACAGTAAAAGTAAAAAATAAGTGCATCCAAGATGACATTAAATACGTGAAGAAGTCGGCCTGCTTTCTTCGATGGCGTTGGCGAGTAATCCCACACAATCCAATCAAAGTGGCACGCCGGACAGTGTGGCGTCAGCCAATAATAAATAAAAATACTTGCGCCAATGCAAAAAAAAACAGCAAAAATTGGATTTGCACCCCACTCCGGGGGCGACAGTGGCATGAGAGTGTGTATGTGCGCAAGACCTTTCGTGGGACGGTGGCCCTCAATCCCGTCGTGCCCCGACACAAAAGGGCGACAAAAAAAGGGGGAGCACACTCTCCAGAAAAGGAGTGACGGTTGGGCAGTCAACCCCCATTTCGTCTCACACGACATCCACATATGTGCGCTCCACATCAAATACGTACCTCCCTGGACGCCGCATACATGACGT
>NW_001849088.1:0-5886 GCF_000209065.1 Trypanosoma cruzi | reverse complement strand
AGCCTCAGGCCCGACAGCACCAGCACCGGTGCGTACGGCGAGGACTGCGAGCCGGGAAGATACACAAGCGGCGTCGACCTCGCGGCCACCAGCAGGGAGTCCGTCACCGTCAGCACGGACCCCGCGGGAAACGTGCCGGTCAGCACAAGCGCACCGTTCAGCGCCTCCACATCGCACACGGACAGCTCCACCGGCCCGCTCTCGTCGCTCCCCGCCGCACCCGCACCGCGCAACAATCCACCGCCCATCACGTACAGCACGGCGCCGTTCAGCAGCGACACGTTCTGCACAACAATCCGCACGCCGTCCCGCGCCATCCACGGCACGTAGAGCACAGGACTCACGCCGTCCAGCACAACGTGGCGCAGCGTCACCTCGCTCGCACCGGCAGGCACAACAAACACCGACCGCACCGTCACGCCCTCGCGGACAAACACACTCGACGCAGTGCCCACAGCAGGCGGCAGTGCAGGAGCTCCCACAGGCACGCACGCCTCGCCGTACCCGCCGCTGCCGCACGCGCACACGCACACACCGTCCTTCATGCTCGCCGACGCAGTCCTGGGCGCGTAGCAGTAAGTGTCCCTGTCGCAGGCGTCGCACCCAGCAACGTCGATGCTCCCAGCGCCGCCAAAACCAGCCGCTGCGTACTCCTCCGCCGTCGACAGGACACGTCCACCAGCGTCGTTGCACGCCACCCTCACATGCGCCCCAGCCGCAAGCGACAGGCTCATCGACAGCATCCGCGGCAGCAGCGCTCGGTTGCGCACAAAGCTCAGCGTGCTCCCAACAGCGGTCACGGCGCCAGCGGCGTGGAGCATCTCCCTCAAGACGCCGTCGTGCACGTTGCCCTTCGCCTGCAGCATCGATCCGCCAGCCAGGCTCACCGTCGAATAAAACGCCACCGCGTAGTCCTCCGTCAACAAAAAGTCGCTCCGCACAAGCGCCACAGCGGAGCCCGACACGCTCACAGCCCCACGCACAGACACCGCGTGCTTGCACAACAGGAACTCGCTGTCAACAAACGCCACCACGGAGCCGCCACTGGCCGCAACACCGCCCTCCACCGACACGCACAGCCCCAGCGCCGTCTGCACCGACAGCCCGTCCACGTACAGCGCACCGCGCGACGACAGCGCCACGCCGCCAACCACCAACACGCCAACAGCGTCGCCAAACACCGCCGCCACATGCGTGCGCGCGATGGTCAGCACGCTCCCAGTCAGATTCACGTTGTGCACCACGAGGCACGCGGAGGCGTCGCCAAGGCCGTAGGCGTCGCGGTACGCAACGCGCTTCTCTGCGATCAGCACCGAGTCCACCACAGTGACGCGCGAGCCCGGCGGGTATCGGTTCGCCACCACCACGCCGCCGCCGGAACACGACTCAAGCCCGCTGATCAACACATCGGCACGCTCGCCAGCAGTCGGGTCGGATCGCCACCCGACAACGTACAGGCTCGCTCCGTCCACAAACGTGCAGTTCGCCAGCGTCACGTTGCGCACGCTCCCTGAAATCGACTCCACGTCCACCACGACGTCCGCCGCAAAGGTCACACCAACGTAGCACGCCACCAACGTCCCGAGGCCGGCGTTCACCTCCACATCCACACGCACGTCGCGCACGCACAAGTCGGCGCCGTCGGTGCTCGGCGGCTCGGGAACAGCAACGGGCAGGCACGCATCGCCGTGGCCGCCCTCCGCACACCTGCAGGCGCAGCCATCACTCGAGGCAATCGTCGTGTACGCGGGGAAGCACGACGCCGCAAGGGCGCATGGATCGCTGCACGTCAGAATGGTGACATTGTACACGGACGGAATAATGTATTTCACTCTCTCACCGCCGTTCACAGTGTTGCACGCAGCCACAATCGCTCCGTTTGTGAGTTCTCTGGGAACTGCAGGTATCCACAGAACTGTCGGCGTGCCAGTGCTGGACATGAATCGGTTGCCGGACACAGAGACCGTGGAGTCACGAGGATTCAACATTGCTCTCAAGACGGCGAAAGCATTCAATGGTGATTCACGGCAGAGGTTGCCACTCAACTGCAGCCAGGAGTTGTAGTAAATGTAGGAAAAAAAATTTGAATAAAACACAGCCGAGCTTCCCTGCATGTCGTTGCCCTGAAACACAACCGCTGACCAAGACTCCACAATTAAGGCCCAACGAAAAAAAATGACGTACGGCACCTGACTCGACACAACGTTGCCTCGGACCACCACGGCAGAGTTGTTCAGTACACTCAGCGACAAGGACTGGCTAGGTCCTTCAAGATATATAAGCGTGCCGTTACCGCCAGCCATATGAAACGTATTGCCCACCACCGCAAACAAGGAGTGCCACGACACCCTCAGCGCAGATCCAACGACGTAAATGGCGCTCGACGATGCCCTCACGCTCTGAAACACATTGCCACTGAGCACCACCGCGGAGTCGTTGCTGATCACCAGCTCATTCATCGAGACACACGACGGCCTTCTAAGACCTAAACCCAACCGAGGGACCAGCCTCGTGACCGCAAAGCGGTTCCCGCTGATCGTGATATTCGTGCGCGGTGGAAACACACCCTCCGGGCTAAGCAGCGCGTCAATAAATGTATTGCCGGTGACGACGATGTGCAGCGACCCCACAGCGGCGTACGCGTTGCCCAACAGCAACAGAACGGCGCCATCCCTCCACGTGCATCCATCGAACGTGGCATTCGCCAATTCGCCCGT
Organism: Trypanosoma cruzi; assembly: GCF_000209065.1. Lineage (NCBI taxonomy): Eukaryota > Euglenozoa > Kinetoplastea > Trypanosomatida > Trypanosomatidae > Trypanosoma > Trypanosoma cruzi. The sequence goes on along the minus strand of NW_001849088.1, from coordinate 3,169 downwards.
CATCGCCCCAACCAGCACCGTCAGAATCATGCGGCCCCCGCTGAACGTCACGTTGCGGTAGCACAGCCACGACAGCCCGCTGCCCACAGCCTGCGCCACCTCGGGGTACACCATGTCGCTGATGCACTCACCAACCGGCGGCGGTGGCGGCACTGGCGGCGTGGGCGGCACTGGCGGCGGCGGCGGCGGTGGCGGCGGGCCAGCAGGCACAGGCGCCGGGACACACACATCGCCGTGCCCTCCAGCAGCGCACTGGCACTTGCAGTCAACGACCGCCGTCGTCAGCGGAGCAAAGCAGTCTCCCTCCTTCGTGCACTCCCCGCACAAAGCAACCGTCGTCACGTCGGTGATGCCGTGGAGCTCCAGTTCTGCCGCCGTCGTCACCACCCGTCCTGCGACCGTCAGGCACCCAGCAACGAACCGGTAGCCGGCGTCAACCAGAAATAGCAAAGGCACCGACAAACCAGTCGAGCCCATCTTGCAGCCCGTCAGCGTCACCACACTGCTGCTGTCGACACTCACAAAAGCGGAGCCACTGTCGTAGAGCATCGCACCCACTCCCACGTCGTTGTCTCGCCAATCCAGCCAGCTTGATTCCTGGACGGTCCACAAGTCTTCTGCGTAGATGGCATAGGACACGGAACCGCTGTTCCCCACCACGCGCAACACGCTGTGATCCGACACGCTGAAGTCTAGGCACTGATACAGGAGGCTTCTCCCGGAGGCCATTGTGTTGTTGAGCAGCGCAAAAACAGAGTGATCGCAGACACCAAGGATATTTAAGTGGAACAGATGTGTGTATCCATCAAAGCTGCAGTACCGCGTGTACAGTGAGCTGCCACCCACGAGCGTCAGCTTCCCGATCGAGTACAAACCAAACCCCCAATAACTCGATGCACGCGCCTTGACGTTGCTGACCAACAACAAGGACGCATTCAACACAACGTCGTGCAGCGTCACTACGCTCAAGCTTTTGTTCGCGGTGTCAGGCCAAAAAACAATAGAAGACTGCACCGCGTCAACCTCCGTGACGGCAATGTCGCAGTGCTGCGGAAGGGCGAGTGCAAACACAACAACGGAGGACCGCATCACCGCCTGGCTCACGCGGATCAGGACGCCGGATGACTCGGCCGACTCAGCACCACCAACAAAACGCAGCGAAGCACCCTCACGGAATGTGCACCCGGTGAGCGTGATGTTGATGGGGAGATGCAGCGGCATACTGTCGAGGTAGAACGTCAGCACAGCACCCACGCCGCTGAATGTCACACCCATGTAGCAGTGGTGCGTCTTCCACATGTTCAGCGTAATTTTCGTCAGCGTCTCGTTCACCACACAGCTCGTGTCACCGTCAACGGCTCTCTCCGCTACGGGCGGTACAACCGTGTCGGGCACCTCGAAGGGAAGACACGACGCGCCATGCCATCCGTCCTTGCAGCTGCACGAGCACGAGCCGCGGTCCACCGACTCCGTCCCGGGCATGTAGCACGCCGCGTCATCGTTGCATGTGCCACACCTGAACACCACCACCTCCTCCGGAAACACACCGGCGTACGACACTTCCTCATCGCCCTGCAGGTTGCACCCAACCACAAACCGCGCGGGTGAAGCCAAAATCGTGGTTGACGGAGCAAAACTAGAAAAGGCCATGCCCCTGTCCACCTGACGGTTGTGTGCAAGCACCACGGTGGTGCCACTGTCCGACAGCTGAATCGTGCTATGGGAGTACGTCATACTTAATACTGAGGCTGCACCCACCTTGTTGCCCTCCACACGCCACTGCGCACCACCCTCGAGAGTCAAAGAGCCGTCCAAGTACAACAGTGCGGAATTAGAAACCTTCATGCTGCCAGCAAAGTCGCAGTCCGCCACTCTCAACAGCCCCGCGGAGCTCATGGTGGTCTCATCAGAAAAATAAATGCCATTAACGGCGTTCATCTTGTTGTTCTCCACGTCAAAGTAGCCGCCATTCTTCACGTCAACAGCGTAAACATAAACAGATGATTCCATACCGTTATTCTCCATCGTACTCAGCGTATTTCCCTTCAAAATGACCCCGCCACCATCAAAAACAACAGCATCGGCGAAAAAGACTGCGTAATCATTCCCCTCGACGTTGTTTTCAAGTACCAGCAGCGTCGAGTTCGCACCAAAAACAAAATCCAAAAAGGCAACGGCATGGACCGACGTCGTCACAAGCGTACTGCCCACCACCAGTATCTGGGAGCTCACGCCAAAATCACCCTCAAACTCCAACGCTCCAGAATCCAACATCGAGGATGTCACGTTCACGTGCACTCGCGCACCACTCCCCTTGATCGACAGGCCTATGAGGACGCACTGCAGCAGCGTGATGTTGAGTGTCTGCTGTGGTGCGTCGAAACGCGACAGGTCCAGCACAATCGCGGCGGTGAAGGTCACATTGACAAAGCACAGACCACGCACACCGGGATCAGGATCGTCTACGGAGCTGATGCTGCCACCGTGCACGCAGCGGACCTCCGTGTCCTTCGCATCGGGGAGCGGGAGCGGCCCAAGGCCGTCCGGAACAGCAGCTGGCAGACACGTGTCGCCGTGGCCGCCAGCAGCGCACACACACTCACAGCCGCTGATGCTGCTCGTCCTCGCCGCAAAGCACACGGCGTCCACGGTGCACGCACCACAGTCCAACACCGTCACGGGCACTCCAATATTGAGGTCGTATTGGTAATTCGTCACAGGTGAGCCCCTTGCCTCGTTGCACACGCCGTAGATGGTCGGGCGCGCGTCGGATGGTGGTGACCAGTTGCTTGTCATATTTGCGATGGTCGACGAGTACGAGCCGTACGTGAAGGTGTTGTCAAGTATCGACCACACACTCTGATCGCGGAACGCCACGCCGTAGTAGTTGGCCACGTACACAACGTAGGCGGCGCGGAACTCGTTGTCGCGGTGCACCAGCCAGCTGCCGCCAGTCACGGTCAGCGTGGTTGCCATGAGCATGGCGAAGCCGAGACGGAAAGTGCTGGACACAACCTGCAGCACGCTGCCGCCATCCACAACAACATCCCCAAGCACACACGCGCCTTTGTAATATTCGGTGCTCGGCGCACTCCACGAGCTGTTCTGCACCAGAGAACACGGAGCCGCCGCCGACAAGCAGGTCCGACCCAAAAGCGTACATCACGGC
>NW_001849087.1:4988-10768 GCF_000209065.1 Trypanosoma cruzi | reverse complement strand
GGACCCCGCACAAGAGCAGACACGAGACCGACGCTACAAGCGAGGCACCAAGAAACAGCTGGCGCATCGTGAGGACCCGGGCAAGTGGAATCGAGACGAGAGTTGTCACAAAGTTCCACGCCATCACCACGAAGTTGCCCACAAGAGGCACCATCCCCAAGTTGCCCATAATCTTTGGCGCGTAATTCATCACGGCATTGATGCCAGTCAGTTGCAGCGTCCCGGAAGTCACTAGTCCCATCGCCAAAGGTCCAAGCATCTGCAAGTAGCTGTACTCGTTCGGGTCCAGCGCAGTGCCATCGTCCTCGTGCTTGCCGCTCGTAAACTTCGTCTTGCTCTCGCCCAAGAAGATACCAAGCGCGACCATGAGCACCGACAACAGCGTAGAAAAGGCACAGTAGCCCTGCATGCGGGCATCCATTTTGGTGTCCTTGTCAAAGTTGACGCTTTGCCCAATAGCCAACCCCATCGCTGCAGCAAACATAATGCCAAACGTGGTGAACACCTGAAACAGAACACCGTCCACGTGAAGGAACTTCGGGTGGGCGTTCTGGTCGACATACATGGGGCATGCAACGTTCACAAGACCGAGTACAACACCTATCAGTAGACGACCAACGCACAGCACCCAAAACTCATTCGTTGCCGAGGACACATGGTACATCACGGATGACACAACGCCAACGATGCCGACGATCAGGAACGACACCTTGTGACCAAACCTCGCGGCAAACTGCCCGGCATAGATCGACCCAATCATTGCGCCAACAATCATCGCACCAGCAAAGATGCCGTTATAGGACGAGCTGTACCCAGTCGGATTCTTGCACTCTTCGTCGCTGTACACCCACTTGCACCTGCTATCATCCAAACATGGCGTCTTATCCTTACCGTGCCCCCAAAAGCAGGTAAAGCCGTTCCAGCCGCATTCCCCACGTGTTCCGTTCCAAGAACACTCCGCGTTCAATACCCTGTTGCAAGCCACCTCCTTCTTGTACATCGAGCAGTCCGTGGACATCAGGTAGAAATAAGCATACACGGCAACAAAGCCAATTGAGAATCCGTTCAGTGTTCCACCAACCACCTGCACTTGTGCAACCTTCAGGTTCTCCAACGAGCAAAATGTGGGAGTCTCGTCGGGCTGCCTGTCCCCACCACTCACATCAGTCTGCTTCTTGGATGGCATCTCTTTGTGTGTATTTTCGCTTGTGTAGCCTTACTTATCAGCCTAGAGGTTTTCGACCACCGCCGCAAAAAAACAATAATAATGGTAATAGAAACAATAATAGTAATAATGATAACGGTAAAATAGGAGCGCGGCAGGCATGAAGACGGCATAACAACGACTTTCGCGAAGGCAAAACAAGAGAAGCATGACAGAAATGCTTCTTTGAGAACATTCATGACGTCTCTGCTACACCCGCATCACCCTTTCATCGCATTTAGCGGATCCAGTAGGACACAACAAGCCGTCACGTGCTAATAGGAACCCGTACAAAACAAAACAGTAGTTTCTCTTCAATGACAAGCAGAATCGGTGATAATCACCTCTTATTATGACAGCGGAGCCCAACACATAGAATCACTTTTTCCTCTATTTTATAGTGGCCCACGTCATCCATCACAGTAGGAGGGGCGATGCATGATATCAATGCTGTTGGGAGCAAATAGTACAAGAAAAAAAGATTTCCCGCACCAATGCCACCGGCATCATCACAAATTACGTGCTCAAGATACAAAAATATCCTTCCTGACGAAATAAGAATTGAAGGATAACAATAAAGAAAAAAACAACAAGAAATACAACTTTTGTAAAGGAAAATTATAATAAAAACAAAGTAAGAATGTAAAAACGTTTTCAATTAGAATCAGAAAGGAGTAAAGTTGCCCGTAACCAGAAAAACGCAGGATGCCGCTTGGCTCTATCGGGTGCTGCGCGCCAACCCCATCGGACGACACCTGCGATGGAGAGCGCGGTTTTCGCAGTGTCGTCAGCAGCAACGCAGTCCTGCACCCTCGTTTTGCGTTTTATTTTGCCGTGAGATATATTGGTCTCACGTCTCACACGGTGCCACACGACACACTCACGCGGGTTGACGGTTGCCAGGGGTGGCAACCTCAATCGGCGACTGCTGTTCTGGAAGCGCGGACTCTTCGTTGGTGTCGCCGTGGTTCTGAGGAGTGCTCTCCTCCCACGGGTACAAGAAGAACACCTGCAGAACGAAGCAGACAAGACCAATGCAGCCAAAAAAGATGAACGCGACTGCCTGACCCTTGTCCTGGTTGCCAGACGGGCCGCCAGAGATGCCCTCCGTCGCGATCGGGTAGCAGACGTTGATGATAACATTAAAGATGAAATTCGTCAGGAGCACGAAGGACGCACCCCTCGGACGGAAAGAGCGTGGGAACAGTTCCTGGGCAAGCACAAAGAAGCACGGTCCAAGGCCAATCTCAAACGCGGCGATGAATATGGCAATTCCAGTGATCGCAACGCCATTCTTCACGTTCTTATCGGCAACGCCGGGGTACACAGGGACCCCGCACAAGAGCAGACACGAGACCGACGCCACAAGCGAGGCACCAAGAAACAGCTGGCGCATCGTGAGGACCCGGGCAAGTGGAATCGAGACGAGAGTTGTCACAAAGTTCCACGCCATCACCACGAAGTTGCCCACAAGAGGCACCATCCCCAAGTTGCCCATAATCTTTGGCGCGTAATTCATCACGGCATTGATGCCAGTCAGTTGCAGCGTCCCGGAAGTCACTAGTCCCATCGCCAAAGGTCCAAGCATCTGCAAGTAGCTGTACTCGTTCGGGTCCAGCGCAGTGCCATCGTCCTCGTGCTTGCCGCTCGTAAACTTCGTCTTGCTCTCGCCCAAGAAGATACCAAGCGCGACCATGAGCACCGACAACAGCGTAGAAAAGGCACAGTAGCCCTGCATGCGGGCATCCATTTTGGTGTCCTTGTCAAAGTTGACGCTTTGCCCAATAGCCAACCCCATCGCTGCAGCAAACATAATGCCAAACGTGGTGAACACCTGAAACAGAACACCGTCCACGTGAAGGAACTTCGGGTGGGCGTTCTGGTCGACATACATGGGGCATGCAACGTTCACAAGACCGAGTACAACACCTATCAGTAGACGACCAACGCACAGCACCCAAAACTCATTCGTTGCCGAGGACACATGGTACATCACGGATGACACAACGCCAACGATGCCGACGATCAGGAACGACACCTTGTGACCAAACCTCGCGGCAAACTGCCCGGCATAGATCGACCCAATCATTGCGCCAACAATCATCGCACCAGCAAAGATGCCGTTATAGGACGAGCTGTACCCAGTCGGATTCTTGCACTCTTCGTCGCTGTACACCCACTTGCACCTGCCGTCCGCAAGGCATGAATCCTTATCCTTACCGTACCCCCAAAAGCATGTTAAGCCGTTCCAGCCGCATTCCCCACGTGTTTTGCTCCAAGAACACTCCGCGTTCAATACCCTGTTGCAAGCCACCTCCTTCTTGTACATCGAGCAGTCCGTGGACATCAGGTAGAAATAAGCATACACGGCAACAAAGCCAATTGAGAATCCGTTCAGTGTTCCACCAACCACCTGCACTTGTGCAACCTTCAGGTTCTCCAACGAGCAAAATGTGGGAGTCTCGTCGGGCTGCCTGTCCCCACCACTCACATCAGTCTGCTTCTTGGATGGCATCTCTTTGTGTGTATTTTCGCTTGTGTAGCCTTACTTATCAGCCTAGAGGTTTTCGATCACCGCCGCAAAAAAACAATAATAATGGTAATAGAAACAATAATAGTAATAATGATAACGGTAAAATAGGAGCGCGGCAGGCATGAAGACGGCATAACAACGAATTTCGCGAAGGCAAAACAAGGGTCTTATTATTAACCGTATTAGTGGTTGTAGCGGTAAATATGATTGTAGTGAAATTTCTTTTTGTTGTTTTTTCCAATGACTGGAGATTTTTGAAGTAGTGGTATAATTTATCTGATGGATTCCTTGGTACCCTTCACGTGTGTCAGCTGGTTTACAAAGCCTGAGTAGCTTTTATATGGTCTTTTTTACGTTTCATTTGAATAAATTGACCAATGGTGTCTTGCTAGTTCATGTGTGCAGTATTGGGGAAAAAAATAAAGGGGGAAAAAAAAAGAAACAGAAATGCAGCCAAAGGTGTTCCTTCTATTCTTTTTCTCACGATTCGTGTAGCATCAAAAGCAAGACGATGCACCCCGGTTGGTCATTTACAAATATAAATAATTCAAATAATAAATAATATAAATAAAAAAAGAATTTGCGCCGTGTAGTAAAAATAAGGTCTCCTTTTTGGTCTCATTTTGTACCTCTTCGCTATCCACCCAAAGAAACTCCAGGCCCTTTATCCCGCTAGCTGACCCAACAGCATGTTGAGAGCCCTGGTGCGCTCTCCAAAGTCACGTATTGCCACACACGAGCACTTAAAGGTCTTTACGCTGCCGTCGCTTTTCTGCTTCTGAAGACCGGCCCACTCTGCAAGTTCCTCACGTGACTCCACCTCGACAAAATCGATGTTGGCCTGACTGGCGAGCGCCTTGATGAGCTTCTTGTACTCCTCGTCTTCGCAGTCCGCGGCAAGAAGACACATGTGAGCAGTACGGCGGTCCAGAGCGCGAGCAACTTCAGAGAGGCCTCGCACCAGACCGTTTACTTCCAGTGACTTGCGAACGACAATGCGGATGGCATCTCTAAGGTTTTCGGGTTCCACGTCAAATTGCTGAGTGACGGTGGGTTCCTCACCTTGCTTCTCAACCCGTGTTTCGTCAGCCATGATTTGTGTTCTTCTCCAAAGCCTGTCGCTTGGCGCTGAGGAGTTCAAAAGAGAAAAAAAAGGTATCTCGCAATTGAATCGGAGACGGGAGTTGAAAGAAGGTCGGGGTAAAATGGCAACTACACCCCGTGATGATTTTTACTGAGGCATCAACAATAACTGTAAAAAAAAAAAAAAAGAGTGGGAGATCGCTCAAGGCCGTTGCGTCCCATTTATGCCGTGGTGTGACAACAAATTTCATTCCTTATCCTCCGCATATATGATCTCCTCGTTATTTGTTGCCGATAATTTTATTGTTCATTTTCCTCCCCGGCCGCTTTCATTTATTTTCTTTTTTTCGCGCATTCTGTGTGTATTTGTGTCCCTTCACATACCCCACCACCACCACCTTTTGCTTCTCACCCTTTTGGCCCTTTGAGCCTTCTGTTGCTGTTGTATTGCTTTTTTCCTACCAAAATGGGCACCAACCCGAGAAATGAACGCACAAATTCTCATTGGAAGTGGCCTCCTGAATCAGTCTTGAAACCTGCTCCTCAACAGTAAGGCCATCATCGCCGCGACTCGGCCTGTCATGAAAAAAGTCAAACCCCTCAAGTTTCTCCTTGATACGATTCACAACACTCTGAGCCTTTCGAGTCTGCTGTAGTGCTATCTCCTCTCCCTGGATGCATACACGCGAGATTGCCCCCCGACGATGCAGGGATCTCTGGGTTCCGTGTACACTCCCCACATCATATTCCTCATGACTGGCACGCAGTGAACCTGTCATTGAAGTAGACTGCTTCGCATTATCCTTGTTGTTTGTGCATCTGTCGTTTCCTCCCTCATCACGCCACCAAGACACAAGTGGATCGTGTACAAACGCCTCCAACAGAGCCAGTAGGCTGCTACCCTCCTCGCGCAAAACGCCCATCACCATGATGCACCCGTGGCGAAAAAGACCCTTCTAT
>NW_001849087.1:0-4888 GCF_000209065.1 Trypanosoma cruzi | reverse complement strand
TTTCGTGAGGGAAAGACACATAACAAAATGCCAGCGTCACAGAGAATGGCCAGGGTAGAATACCCAGAAAAATCCAGACTGCTCAGAGCACTCAAACACTTCTAGGAAAAGAACGGCATCGGCATCGTTCTCACCGGTACTGATGGATAGCCGGTGATGTGCATTTAAAAGTTGCTGTTTCGTCGCTTCCAATATTTTCGAGAGACAAGTGGACCGTAGCTCTGGAAAAGCCTCACAAATTCTTGCAATGTCCCTCGTAAACCCCACAGTTGGAGGGAAAGAAAAGAGTAGAGCCAAGATTTGTCGCAGATACGGTCGCGCAGCCTTGGGGCTCACCTCTGCTAGGGTCGCAAAACATGTTACGGCCTCTAGGCAACGATCATCCTTGGATTTCTGCCCAAGTGCCGCCTGGATATGCGGCATCATACGGTCAAGAAAAAGAGTCACATGATCCCGTAATATGGCCGCCAGCTTCCCCATTGCAAGAAACATCATTGAATGCTCTTCACGACATGCTGCCGCCCGAAAAACCGTAGATGCAGCTGCGAGTACAACGGGGATGGATCGTTCTCTAAACTTTACCGTATCGTAGGATGCAAGAAGAATCAGTGAGTTTAAAAGCTCTCGTCGAATCTCCGGCAACAAACTGGGATTGACAATTTTCGCGTTAACACACTGCCATATTTCATGCAGGTACGAGATGGAGGCAGAAGAAAGAATCACCGCCGCTCCATAAGAAGAGATGCCATTCGTTATAGAAAAAAGTACAGCGTTAAAACACAAAATGGCACCATGCTGCAAGTCCTTTTTTTTGGATTCCAAACCGTTGAGTGAATCCCCTAAAAAACTATCCAACAATTTTATTACGGTACTCGAACCCATGGAGGTGTACATCACGGAAAGCGCATATTGCAAGACACATGCAGCATTCACTCGCACACGTTCTGATAAATCGCGCAAAGCCACACGGATCCCCTCAAACACCAGGTGGAGATAAGGCACGACAGTTGACGGAGTATGCTTTAACAGCTGGCATAGAAACAGAGAGGCAGCAACCTTATCCACCGCATCCCCCGTCATCCGTAGGTCCTTGATGCATGTTTTCAACCGAGTCTGGGCAGTGCCCTCCGCAAAGCTACCGCTGTTGTTCAGTAAAAGACCCCACACTTCAGCTGACTTTTCCGACACAACCACATCGGACGACCTTACAGACCCTTCCAGTAACTGCAAAAAAAACTGCAACAAACTGTTACTTCCAATGTAATCAGTGCCCAAGAGAGCCTTGGTGCATAAGATCCCTGCAAGTTGCGTTTCAGATTTACTAAATAAGTCTTTGATTTGCGTGTTGACCCAGGTTGAAAGTCCTGAATGTGAGGCTCTAAATTCCCCTCCCGCGCTGCCTTGAAAAAACGTGTCGCCTTCGTCACCAATGATGTACTCTAGTTTTAATATGACAGATGGTAGTGTGGCAGCAGTACTTGAATGGAGTTCATTGAAGATGGGCTGCAGCTGGCCTATCAACGGATGAACACAACTTTCCATACCGCTGGTTTTGCATTAAAACTACAAATCAATCAAATATATATATATATATATATTACACAAAGCGGGAAAAAGAAAAGAAAAAAAACGTCACTATTGATGCAGAAAAGTGCAGCAGTTGACGTGTTAACAGATGCCTATCCCGTACAATGCAAAGTATATATATATACATATATGTATACGGATTAAATGATTCACTCATCAGAAGATGCAAACAATTTATAAAAAAAGAAATAAATACAAATATTGGCGTAGTTAAAAAAAAAAAAAAATTCCTTTTTCCTCTCTGTTTTTGACCCTAATTTTCTGTGTGCCGGGTTTCTCGTGTATTCATTTTTTACTGCGTAGTGTCAGCCGTCATTCCCTCCTCGTGTTTGGTTGATTATTTAGACGGGTGGGGGGTTTCTGTGTGATTACAATTACTTCTTTTAACTATACGCAGTATCCATCGTCTTGTTGTTGTTGTTGTTGTTGTTGCTTCTCCTCTCCAAAGCGTGCACACGCAAATCAAACAGTTTCACCACACGCGGGGCACCACAAAGTATCAAAGACCCTCCCCCTCAGCATGTGTCTGGCCCCGCTGCTGTGCCCGTTACAAACAAGAAGGCACAGCAAAAAAAAAAAAGAAGATAAATACGCTTGAGAGCCCACTACAGTAGGGTCCCTCCCCATTTACTAAATGTCACGCCCACACCCCATCATTCACAAAAGAGAAACAACAATAACAAGAACGGCGGCGCAAGAGAGAAACGCGTGGGGGGAGGGGGGGGGGTGTCGGTCGTTCGCAGCGCCTTGCAGGAGTACAAAAAAAAAAAAGCAAACAACAACAAAAAAAAAGGAGCGTCGCGGCGTGGCAAAAGTAACTATTAAGCCCACCTTCTTTCGAGTTACTGCCCATGTTTCTGCCTCCCCCCTCGTCGTCTCGGATCCTCTTGACCTTTTTTTTTCTTTGGTTGTTGTTGTTGTTGCTTCTTTTCCCATCGCTTGCTTGATCGCTTTAATATCCCTCAGCCGTGGCCCGCGCGTATTCCCGCCAGTTTACTTTTAGCTTCCCTCTTAACGGACACTCTTTAAAGACCAAAAAAAAAAAAAAATTCAAAAAAAAAAAAGACGTTAAATCGCCGCTCATTCTGCTGGGACCACGGTTTTTAATTCTGCGATTTCATTCCCTTCCTTCCCATTCATCGCAGTGCGCAATTCCGGTGCCTTCTTTGCCCCAGCGACGCGTGCAGCCTGTGTTTCTTTCCAAGACACGTAGATGCCAAGGATGCCGGCGGCAGCGGCAGACGCGTACTGTACCGTCTTGTACGGATTGTACCACGGGACCCACTGATAGTAAACCACCATATCAAAGATATATCGGAGCAGCGAAATGCATCCCGCCCTCAAAATCTTTGAACGCCCCTGCGCACTTTTGGTTCGCCAGTCCGGTGACGCAATGGTGGCTCTCAGAGACATCAATTCGTAAAAAAACCCGCAGGTCAGTGAAAGGGACTTAAAAAACCAATAGCCGAGACTCAAGAAAGTACGACTCCAATGATGCATAAAGACCGACTGGTAGTAGTTCAAGTCGCCAAAGACCTGTTCCAGTGAGCGGAAAAAGAAAGAGCCGACGAGACACAACCAAGAAAGAAGTGGGCGACCATCCCTTTTTTTAAATTTCACTATCGCGAAGTTTAACGACTCAGCATAACGGAAGTGGTTGGCCAACATGCGGCAATTAATGATGGCTTGGCCAAACTTGGCATAATTCCGACTTGTCTCCTCGTTCTGGGAGTAGAGAGACACCAAGCGAGAAAGACCTGCCACGGACTTCATAATCAAGTCAATTCCCGCACCCTTCTTAATGTAGGCATCAACGGATGCGCAAAACGGAACAATAATGCCTTCTTCTCCCATCATCAGTCACCCGTTGGCACAGTTTGTTATATTTCCCCACTACGGCAGTAACAACAACGACAACGACAAAAACAACAAAAAAGAAAGATGAAAAAGGAAGGAGGTAAATAAAAGGAATGGGAAAAGGAAGGAATAAAAGTGTAAAAAAAAAAAAAAAGAAAAAAAGCGACAATCCATCCCATGAAACACTAAATAGAGGCTTTTCAATGCACGTGTAACACTCTTAACGTGCAATTCTCTCTCTTTCTATATAATATATATATTTAAAAAGAAAAAAAAAAGTGGTTGAGTTAACATGAATAAGTCCTCATCCACAGACAAATATAAAATGTAAGCCATTACGCTGTTTTCATTCTACTGCTTTTCGTTCAGATCATCCAAAAGCTCCTTTCTTGTTTCATTTTCTTCTTCTTCAAACAAACGGAATTGAAAAGCCTTGTTTTCCTCTTCTTTGTGGTGTGTTATGTCCGACAAGGGGGTCATAATGACACTATGAATTTCATGGGTGGCCTGGAACGTTGCGGAGTTCACCGCTGTGACACCAAAATGATGTATGCCCAAAAAGGAGGTCGAGGGAGCCGTTGTGCAGAAAACAGCCCGGTCGTAATCTTCTAAACGCGGCTCATCGCCCTCGTGATACACGTACAGCACGCTGATATTGCCTTCTTTATAAAGGATAGTAATGGTGATGTGAAGCTCGCCCAATGAAGGCACACTGCAGTAGCCGTGACGACGCGACAATAAAGAACTTGGTTCCAGTTCAAAAGTATTGTCATTGCTAACAAGAGAAATCTCATCCGAATGTCCTAGAATCACACCCACACCATAGAAACGTTTGTGAAAGCCAAAGAACCCCACATCCGTGTTAGTAGCGGGCATTGCAGAAGTAGTGTACCAGATGCCCATGCCACCATCTCGCACATCATCACGCCCAGTAATCTGGCGCCCTCGTATCTGCAAAGTGACGTTGAGTTCAAAGGCCTCCATTCGGTTTGCGTGTTTATTCCATAAATATCCCTTAGCATTGGGTGAGCCCCCCGTAAGACGAATATATTTGTCCGTCACAACCGTACTGAGGCCAAAGGACCAAAAACGCATACCATTTTCCCAGTAGTTCTGCAAAATTGGCGGAAAGACCGAGTGAACCTGTATTTGGTCCCCCCCGCTCACCTCTCGCACCAATGCAAGAGGCAGTAACAAAATGGTTGACAGTAGAAAAGCATTCATTTCATGTCAACTCACTATTTGCAAAAATAACAAGAAGCATTTTCGACATTCAATCGGAAAGGAGAGCAAAGAACAATTGCAAAATGCGGACGTGAGACAACAAACATGCCATGAAATGTGCACGCGCTTCAGGTGACAGTGACGATGACAACAATTCCCCTTCCGCACACACGTACATCCACACACGCAGAGGGAAACAAACATAATAAAATTTGATGTC
>NW_001849086.1:5442-10733 GCF_000209065.1 Trypanosoma cruzi | reverse complement strand
GGCGTACAATGAGACGCTGCTGGAGAAGTACCGGGGGCTTGTGCGACGCGGGGAGCCGTTTCGCAGCTCAACGTGCCCGTACTGCAACGGTCGTCGCAGCGCGGGGATTAAACACATTGACCCCAAGAGGAAACCCCAATCGCCGTGGGACTTTTGGGACAACATCGTCTGCGCCCCCACTGCCGCACGGAGTAATGACGGTAGCGATGCACACGACCATGTGGAGAATGAAGGGGTGGCGTTGGCTGCAGAACAAATCCATCGGGCCCCGCCGCGACGGAGGCCAATGTACGTTGTAGGGCCGATGGTGGATCAGAGCGAACTGCCATTCCGAATGCTCTGCCGCCGCTACGGAGCAACGCTGGCGTACAGTCCTATGTTGCATGCCAGGAGCTTTGCACAGAGTGCTCAGTACCGTGCACGCTACTTCTCCACAACCCCGCACCGCGCCGAACCAGCGATGACGGCAACGGTCTCAGGAGAAGGGGAAGCAGCAGAAGATGCCGGGAGAACGAGTGATGGAAAAGAAACAGACCATCCGCTTTTTGTGCAATTTTGCGGGAATGACGCCGACACGCTTCTCGCCGCGGCGCGTCACGTGGAGGACGACTGCGAGGCAGTTGATGTCAACCTTGGCTGTCCGCAAGGCATTGCCCGCCGTGGCCACTACGGCTCGTTTCTCATGGAGGACTGGGATCGTGTGCACAACATCCTGCACTGCCTCGCAGTCGAGCTGCGGGTGCCGGTGACGGCGAAAATGCGTGTGTTTGACGACGACGCCTTGACGCTGAAGTACGCGGAGATGCTGCGCGACACCGGCATTGCGGTCCTTTGCGTGCATGGCCGAACGCGGCACAACAAGAGAGGGCTTGCGGACATGGAAAAGATACGGCGTGTACGTGAGCACCTGCGCGGGTCCATTCCTGTCATTGGGAACGGTAATGTGTTGACGTTTGAGGATGTGCGGCGTAATATGTCGGTAACAATGACGGATGGTTACATGTGCGCCGAGCCGCTGCTGTGGGATCCGCGTCTTTTTGCAGCGCCGCTTCACCCTGTGCGCAACGGGCGGTGTTTTGCCGAGTGCTGTGAGGCACGACTGGACGCCATTCGGACGGCGCAGGAGTATCTGCAGCTTGTGCAACGCTACCCCGTTGATCTCGCATTTGTAAAGGCGCATCTCTTCAAGATGCTGTTTCACAGCTATGAGATGCACCCGGTGATGCATGGGTGGCTCACGAATTTCAGCTGCAACGGTCGAGGTGGAAACAACAACAACAACGCCGGCAGCGACGTCAACGGAGAAGTGGAGGATGGCGACATTGACGATGGCAGGAGCCCTGACGGCGCCAGCGAGAGCGGCAGCGGCAATGCGAACAAAGCGGAGAGTAACGTGAAGCAAGCGGCGGGTAATTTGGACTTTTTTGCATTTGCGATGGATGCGCTCGGTGAGCACCTGCGGCAGCTGTACGCGGCGGAGGTCTCGTGCGGCGTGGAGGGCCCGCAGCCGAAACGGGCACACGAGCGCGAGAAGGGCGTCAATGACGACACGTCTTCCTCGGCGAAAAGAAAGGTGGAGACGTCACACGACGCATTTGCCGAGGACGACGTGTTTGGCATTGACTTTGATTTAAACAAAAAATAAAAATAAAAATAAAAATAAAAATAAAATAAAACTTTCACCGCGAATGCGTCACGCGATGGACGTTGAATTTGCAATGCGTGGGTGGCATCTCAGAAGCCATGCAATGAGACATGCACCTTTCCTTTTCCCCTATCTCTCCGTCTCTTTCTCAATTGGAAGAAGAAGAAGGAGGAGGAGGAGGGGAGAAAAGAAACAGAGGGACATTTCCGTTTACTTGCGAAGCAAACATTTAGGGGAAACAAAGAGAGAAAATAGAAAACGAAAACAGAAAAGATAAATAAAAAGAGAAACAAAAAAAAAAAAAAAGAAGAAAATTTAAACAAAAAAAAAAGGGGGAATAGAGACATGTCAGGAAAAATGATGCGGTGGTTTTACTGCGTTCTTACTCTCTCCGTCACGCTGCTGCCGCTCTTGGCGCACGGTGAGGTGTCGTGGGGGATGTACGGTTCGAGGATGTCGTCTATTGGATTTGGCAGAATTACTGCGGTCACCGCGGGCGCCGCTGTGGAAACGAGGGGAAATTTCACGCTGCGAGAAGAACCACAGCCGTCACCATGGAAGAAGAAGAAAGGTGTGGTGATAGAAAGGATCGGGGAGGCGGAGGAGTACAGTTATCATATCCCTAACAAAAACGGTGTGATCTCCGTCACGGTGGAGGCGGGTAGCAGACATCTGCTGGAGTTTACCGGCGAGGCGGACAACATGATCAACATCGTGGCACAACTCTTGGACAGTCGTTACGATGAGAACATCCAGCCGTCCAACTGTCTTGGCCTTTACATCAATGTGGAAATACGTGTGAAGGACGAGAATGATGAGGGCGGGAAGTCGAGTGACGTGTGGAGCAGTGAATCTGGTAGCAAGTCGTCGAGACGTAAACCTGTAAGTCCATGGTCTTCATTTTGGAACGCCATTGCGACCATCCTTGACAGCAGTGCCTTCTGCGAAATCCTACCAACGGTAATGATGCGTGTTGCGCCGACCCCGGTTCCAACAGTGTATCAGTTTATTATCAGCGCCCGCCATGGGTATGCGGCGCCGGCCAGCAATTACAAATGTCAGATGCGTGTGTTCATTGAGCAGGACCCTTCTGAGGAGATGACTCGGATGCAAAATGTGTTTGCGCTTGGCTTGCCACTTGCCTTTCTTTTGTTGACAGCACCGTTTATTCTGTGGCGCATTGATCTGCTTCCTGGCTATCTCGTCGATATTGACGTTGTCAACTGGCTATGGTACATGCCGTACCTCCTGCGGGACACTTTCGTCAACGTGGCTGTGGGCTGTGGCACGACTATATGGGGACTTTACAAGGAACGACGATCCAGGGAACATCAACGTCGTTTGGAAGAACAGCACCGCCGCCTTACGGAGGAGGCACAGAGTTTGCCAAGTATGCACGAAGAACCCACACCGTTTCCATCGTTTCAACCGCAGCCGCAGCCAGGGACATTTGCGGCTGCCGATGTGGGATTTATGCCCGCCGGCAGGAACAACAGCAATAATAGTAATAATAATAGTAATAATAATAATAATATTCACGACAACAGCAATGGTAATAACCCGACCAACGATTGTAGCAGCGGGGGCAGCAGCGGTTGTTGTGAAAAGGAGCGGCGCGACTCAACTGTTGTTCATATCCTACCGCCACCACCACCCCATCCGGGAACAACATCGACATCCCCTGCAGCTGCAGCAGAAACAGTGGAAGCCTTAGCGGAAGCAAGAGGAGAGGAAGTTGATGTCATCACGAGGAAGAAACAGAATAAGGAGGAAAGGCAAAAACTTTTGAATAACCGTGAGGAGTTTGGGGTCAAGCCCCAATCAAGCGTGTCGTCATCGCCTACGCGCGTCTTAATTGCAGCGTCTCATCTGCATTACCGGCATGGCAACAAGGATAAAAACGCTTCTGCCGCATCGGGCCCACGTGAGCTGTTGGAGACGTCAGCGCCATGTGTAGTACATGTGCATACTTCTGCCGTTGAAATGCAGGAAGGAGGGATTGACGAGCTGGCAGAAGGCGGCAATACTAGATACCGAAAGAATCCTTCTAGTGAAAGTCGTGCCTTTTTGTACAAGGAGGAAGAGCAGGAGGAAGAGGAGAACGTCTGTCGCATTTGCCGTGACGGAGAGGAGGAAGAGAAGCTTGTGTCTGCGTGCGAGTGTACAGGCTCCGTTCGGTGGGTCCACCGCACATGTCTGGACCGCTGGCGTATGGAAAGTGCAAAACGTAACATGCGTAATGTAAATCGATGCGAAATCTGTAAGAAGCCCTTTAACATATCCATCCGGCGGCGCACACTTCTGTGGCAGAGTTCACGTCACCTTGTTCTTGGAGTCACACTTGCGCTCTCTTCCGTAGTCTTCTTCTTTGCTCTCACGGTGTTCCTTCGCAAGACGCTGGGGACGATCTCCTGCAGAGCCCCATGGCGCAGCGTTTCCTACACGACGATGTTTAACCTGGATGGCATCATGCTTACCTTGTTTGGTTACTTTATGCTTGTCCTTTTGGCAACCTTTGCCTTTGCTCTTGTGTACAGCCGTTGGCACACACGCGAGGAAATTGAGGCGCATGTACAAGAATTTCAAGCCCTTCCAGAGTTTTGGACGTTTCGAAATACGACGAAGGTTGTGGCGGTATATGTAATAGGTATTGGGCAGGCCCTTTGCCTTGGTTACCTAATGAAATTGTGGATATATCGTACCAGCAATGTGGTATGGAACTGGGAAGCTTCCCCTTCTATTGGTGCGGTATTGTACATGACATTCCTTACTCTCGGCATGAGTACCGTTCGTGCTGGACGTGAATTTTTTTATAACCAAACTTTATCTAATGCATCAGATATTGTAGTAGTGGATCAAAGACAAGAACAAGAACAACAAAATGAAGAAGAAAGAGCAGAAGGCAATGTAGGCTCTCAAGACCAAACGCCACCCACCATTGAAGGGTCATACGAAACTTCACAAGTGGTTGCTGTACCACCACATCTACGCCCAATCCGTGCGATGGAATACTGTCCGAGACGTCCTGTTGGTCGAACATAGGAAACATTTATTCAATGACAGAGAATACCCGTATACATTTGTTTGTTTGTTTGTTTGTTTGTTTTTTTCTTCTCTCTCTTTCTTTACTCATAATATGCAATAAGGAACATTATATATAATTGAAAGCAAAAGGCAAATCACTTAATATATATATATATATATATATATATATATATGTGCATGTGTGTCTATTAGTGTTGTTTTATTATCTTTATTTGTGGGAGACTCGGACGGTTTTTTTTCTTTTTTCTTCTTTCTTTTTCCTTTTTTTTTTTTTTTTTTTAATAGTAGTGGATTTTGTTGCTGGCTGCTTTCTTGTGTTCTTTACATGTATGTATGAGAGGTGGACGTATTTCTAAAGGTGGGTGGCTGGGGGCTGCTGCTGCTGCTGCTGATGGTGATGTTGTTGGTGTTGGTGACTCATTTAAATGCCGCTGCTGCCTCCATTGTACTCCCCCCCCTTTTTTTTTGTTTGTTTTTGTTTTTTTCTTTTTTTTTTTTTTTGTTTGTTTACTCTCTCACTCTCTCCTTCCCTCCTTCTACTTCCTGCTGCTTCATTCCTTCAATGTACGTGTGGGGTGTTGGGGGGGGGGGGGGAAAAAAA
>NW_001849086.1:0-5342 GCF_000209065.1 Trypanosoma cruzi | reverse complement strand
TTATTTGGAAGCCGTCATTGTGTTCATGCACGCCATTACAAAACAAAACTGTTTTCTCTCTTTTTTTTTTTTCTTTTTTTTTTGTTGTTGATGTTTCAACTTTCCATTCCCCCACATTAAAGAAAAGAAGGGACTCAAAGGGGTTCCGTACACGTCCCAGCAAGCCGCATAATAATAAAAAAAAAAAAAAAAACAAGAAGGAGAAACAAAAAAAAAAAAAAAAAAGATACGCCAAAGTGACGCATTAATCACAGCAGATAGAAGGAACTAAAGGAGCGAAGCCAAACACACACACACACACAAAAAAAAAAAAAAACACTCCAATAAAGAATAACGGAAAATATACCTCTTTATATATATATATATATATATATATTAATAATAAATGGGCCAGTTACTCTGCTACACCTGCGTGGAGCAATCGGATGTGGCGTTATTGGAGACCTGCGGCAAGTACGTTGGAACGGCAGGGCCCGGTTGCCACTGCATACTCCCATGGACTTCTAAAGCCGGGACGCTTTCCATGCGACTGTACGAGCATCACATCCACATTCGGTCCAAGACGAAAGACAACGTGTTTGTCAATATCCGGTTGACGGTGCATGTGCAGGTGATTCCTGGCCGGGAGAACTTGGCCTTTTACTCCGTTGAGGCTCCGCTAAAGGTTATTCAGAGCTATGTGGAGAACTGCGTGGAGACGAAAATCCCGCTCTACAACCTCGATGCGCTCTTTATCGAGCGTGGCACCATTTCCCAGCAACTGAAGAGCGAGACCGACGCCGTCATTGAGGGCTACGGCTGGGACATTGTCTCCGCGCTCATCACAGAGATTGACCCTGGTGCCGCCATGACGGACGCGATCAACAGCATTCAGAAAAACCAGCGGCTACGCGTGGCCGTTGTGGATGAGGCGGAGACAAAGAAAATGCGGCGCATCCGTGCGGCAGAGGCGGCCTGCGAATCGCGGCGGCTGGCGGGGCGGGGGCTGGCGGAGCAGCGGAAGGCCATCGTGGCGGGTCTGCGGAAATCCGTCACGGAGATGCGGCAAGACGTGCCCGGGCTGAGCAACGAGGAGGTGCTCAATCTGCTCATGATCAACCAATACTACGACACCATGAAGAATGTAACGGAGAACAGCAGCGGCAGCCTCCTCTTCATGGAGGGAGCGACTGGACTGCAGTCGTACTCAAGGGACCTTAGAAACGGCGTGGCACAGGTTATGCGCTAAATATATATATATATATGTGGCAAAGGGAAACGCACAACATAAAATGACGAAAAAGAAAGAAATCAAGCGAACCAAGTGAAACAAACACAATTCAGGGCAGTACGTGGCAGGCGCCCTTTGCCTCTTTGTCTGTATGTATGTGTGTGTCTGTGTGTGTGCGTGTCTTTGCTTTTTAACCACTATCCGCATGCTGCTGCAAAAGCAACAAAGGCGATTTGCTTATTGCGTGGCACATACTCAGACATGAACATTCTCTTTTATTATTATTTTTTTTTCTTCTTACCGGTGTAGAAGGTCTGGTGTTGTACTTATTCCAATTTCTTCTTTTTTACTGTAGTATTATTTTTGCTTTGTTTATCTTGTGCCTTTTTTTTCCACCCAATAAATTTGATGATCAGCATTACAAAAGCACATGCCCCTCATACCTCATGGTGCTGTACTGTGCCCCAGTAATGCACGGCTGTCCCGGCATTGGTCAATGCCGTCAGAGCTACGCCAGCACTAATTTCATGAGGGAAACATTGCTGGCTCTTGGCTTCCCTGGCAATACGGGGCAACCGGCCCTGGCGCCACAACGAAGCAGCCGGCATTGCCCGTGCGCACAGCTCCTGCTGGCATTCACCACCAACGGGGCCCTCCGCAAGAGCACACGCCAACCCAAGGTGTCGTCCACAAAAAACAGGTGCGCCGCCCAGCACGCCGCACACACCGTCTCCATGCACCAACACACGCACCCGCCTGCTTGACAACTTTCTCCCCTTCTCTCCTTTTGTTAATTCTTGTTGCAATTGTAGGAGCTCCAATAGTTTGGGAAGAGAAGCACTCACACGCACACGCCTAGCAGTGAAGAGAGGACGCCAGTATTCATGAGCCGGACGAACCCTGTGGTCCCCGCCACGAGCGGCACCCGGCCCGACGACGCCGACAGCCCGTCGCACCACTCATCTCACGCGATGAACGGCAGCGAAAGGAAAAGCACGGGGGAGGATGCGGTGCCGGAGAAGTTGATGCCCGCGCCTAACGAGCCGCCGGCCTCCAACACCATTCTCGCGAAGTTGAAACGGTGCGTGATTGTCGTTATTCCTCCGGGCGGTATCCTTGCGAGCGCCTTCAACCTTGCGTCGTCGTCGATTGGCGCTGGCATCCTCGGTCTGCCCCTGGCAACGAACAGCAGTGGGCTTGTGATGGCCCTCGTGTACCTCGCGGTCATCACGTCCCTGACCATCTACTCGATGTATGCTCTTGGCTTGGCAGCGCAGCGATCGCAGATCCGCACCTTTGAGGGTGTTGCGTTGACGCTGCTGGGCCGCGGATTTGCCTTTTTTGCGGCGGGTGTGCGCATATTTCACGGATTTAGCGGCTGTGTCGCGTACGTGATCAGTGTCGGCGATATCTTCAGGAACATCATAAGCAGCAGCGACAGCGCACCGCAGTTTCTGAGGGAATCCACCGGCAATCGCCTGCTGACGGCCCTGGTGTGGCTCTGCGCGATGATGCCACTGGTGATCCCGAAGCACGTTGATTCGCTCCGCTACTTTTCCACCTTTGCCGTCTCCTTCATGATTTACTTTGTCGTGGTCATTGTTGTGCACTCGTGTACGCACGGCCTGCCGGACAACATCCACAAAATCAGCGTGAGCAAGGACGATGACGCTCCCGTGGTGCTCTTCAATAGCGGCAACAAGGCGATTGAGGGGCTTGGCGTCTTTATGTTTGCATACGTTTGTCAAATCAACTCATACGAGGTGTACTGGGACATGACGGACCGCACGCTCACCAGGTTCACTCTTGCCTCCGGGCTGGGCATGACGCTGTGCTTCCTGCTGTACGCCATGGTGTCCTTCTTTGGCTACATGGACTTTGGCAGGAAGGTGGACGGCTCCATCCTGCTTATGTACGATCCACTCCAAGAGCCCGAGGTGATGGTGGCTTACGTTGGCGTTCTCTCCAAGCTGTGTGCCTCCTACTCGCTGCTCTTCATGGCCTGCCGCAATGCCATTTACCACATTATTGGGTGGGATGCGGATGAGTTGCCCTACTGGAAGCACTGCATTGCCGTGACCATTCTTTCGACCATTGTTCTATTTTGCGGCCTGTTCATCCCGAAGATCCAAACTGTGTTGGGCTTTGCCGGCTCCATCACGGGCGGCTCTCTCGGCTTTCTTCTTCCGGCGCTGTTTGCGATGTACTCGGGGGATTGGACGTGGAGGAAGGTGGGATGCGTCCACTACGTGTGCACGTACATATTGCTGCTGGCGGGTGTCATTGGCGTCGTGTTCGGTACTGGTGCGACGATTTGGGCCACCGCTTGCGGCTAGAGGGCAATGGATCGCTGTATATGAATGATTTTTCCTTCTTTTTATTTATTTAATTTTGAAGACGTGGGACTGTAGGAAGATAAAAATGATTGTGAAGCCCCTCTAATGGGCATATTTGTGGGGAGTGTGTTTGTGTGTGTCGTGAGGGGACCTGCATTCACGTGTATGCGCGGATGCAAGAGAGCCTCTCTCATGGTTGGTGTGGAGGGTTTTTGTTTGTTTGTTTGTTAAATACGTTTGGAAGGAGCATAATAACAGATGAGGCTAAATAAATGAGGGCGATTCTTTTTCATTTTGCTTTCCCGTTTTTTTAATTACCCGTTGAACTTTTTTATTATTTTAATTTTTTCAAAAACGATTCCGCGTTGAAGGGCGGCGGGTGCAGTTGTTTTGCGGTGCACTTCCACCCACTCCTATTTTTGTTACCTTCCGCTCGGTGGGGATCACCGGCGGCTGTGGGGCCCTTTCAAAGAGTGCTGCCTCGTGAGCCCACAACGGTCCCGGCCGTCAGAGAGCGATGTATGGACCAATCGTTTTGCTGGTGTATGAGCGTGGGGCATGCCTTCTCTGGAGTGTGGGGGGAGGTTGGACGCACGGAACCGAACTGTGGACTTCCCCTGCTGCTCCCCTCCTCCCATTTTGGAAGGAGAAGTGGCGACAAGGCCCCGCCATGCGCATACTCCGACAATAACGTTGTGGCGCAAGAAATGTGTCTGGTCGAAGTGTTCCAATAATATTTTACCAGAGTTTAAATTTTATTACTATTTGTGGTTTGCGGCAAAATGTGTGTTTTAACCGCCCGCTCATCTCCCCCACCCAGGCCCTATCAACCGTGCCGCGTGGGAAGCAGGTAAAAGACGCCCTTAGTGCCTCCACTTCTTTTTTAAAGGGACTAACGATGTGTGGGCGATGAGAAGCCATCCTTGACTCTCCATCCGTTGCGGCATGAATGCCCATTTTGGTGGGAATTGGGAGGACGCGACCAACGTGAGTTATGTTTTTTTCTTTTTCTTGCCATCTTTCTGGTCTTGGAGGGAGAGGTAGGGCGTGGACGCTAATGGAAGATGCATGGCGGAGGGAGCGTATAAAAACGGTCCTGATGCCTCTGGTAAGCGCGTTGCTGGGAATTGAGAGTGCTGTGCGGGACGGACAACCGCAACATAGAATAAAAAGATGAACACGGGGAAAAGGAAGCGGAGGACGGGAGAGAAACGGAAAAAACTACATGTTGCCTTACTTTGGTGCCTAGGATGCAGCGCCTGGGGTCTGAACGCACGGGGCTCCCGGCAGTCACCACGACCTTCTCTTGGCTTTTGGGCGCCACCGCCCGGTACCTGCGATGACCCCCTGCTGCTGTGTGCGCAGCCTGTGGGTAAGGGGCGACGGATGAGTCGGTGCTGAGGGGCCGGATGAGGCCCCGGTGGAGGCGCGGCCCGCTGGCTCCCTCCCGGCGTCTCCACGCACCAACACACGCACCCGCCTGCTTGACAACTTTCTCCCCTTCTCTCCTTTTGTTAATTCTTGTTGCAATTGTAGGAGCTCCAATAGTTTGGGAAGAGAAGCACTCACACGCACACGCCTAGCAGTGAAGAGAGGACGCCAGTATTCATGAGCCGGACGAACCCTGTGGTCCCCGCCACGAGCGGCACCCGGCCCGACGACGCCGACAGCCCGTCGCACCACTCATCTCACGCGATGAACGGCAGCGAAAGGAAAAGCACGGGGGAGGATGCGGTGCCGGAGAAGTTGATGCCCGCGCCTAACGAGCCGCCGGCCTCCAACACCATCTCGCGAAG
>NW_001849085.1:8125-10563 GCF_000209065.1 Trypanosoma cruzi | reverse complement strand
ATTGACAGAGAGTGTCTCTGACTCCCACCATTCATAATCGGAAACAAAAATTTGGACCACAACGTGTGATGCAGCGGCCGCTCGAAAACGATCAGCCGAGTGCAGCACCCGTGTGGGCAAGAGCTCGCGAAATTCCTCCAAGCAGCGGATAGTTCAGGGTTGTTTGGTGTCCAGTGTGTGAACACGCAAACAGATATTGACAGAGAGTGCCTCTGACTCCCACCATTCACAATCGGAAACAAAAATTTAGACCACAACGTGTGATGCAGCGGCCGCTCGAAAACGATCAGCCGAGTGCAGCACCCTTGTGGGCAAGAGCTCGCGAAATTCCTCCAAGCAGCGGATAGTTCAGGGTTGTTTGGTGTCCAGTGTTTGAACACGCAAACAGATGGTGACAGAGAGTGCCTCTGACTCCCACCATTCACAATCGGAAACAAAAATTTAGACCACAACGTGTGATGCAGCGGCCGCTCGAAAACGATCAGCCGAGTGCAGCACCCGTGTGGGCAAGAGCTCGCGAAATTCCTCCAAGCAGCGGATAGTTCAGGGTTGTTTGGTGTCCAGTGTGTGAACACGCAAACAGATGGTGACAGAGAGTGCCTCTGACTCCCACCATTCACAATCGGAAACAAAAATTTAGACCACAACGTGTGATGCAGCGGCCGCTCGAAAACGATCAGCCGAGTGCAGCACCCGTGTGGGCAAGAGCTCGCGAAATTCCTCCAAGCAGCGGATAGTTCAGGGTTGTTTGGTGTCCAGTGTATGAACACGCAAACAGATGGTGACAGAGAGTGCCTCTGACTCCCACCATTCACAATCGGAAACAAAAATTTGGACCACAACGTGTGATGCAGCGGCCGCTCGAAAACGATCAGCCGAGTGCAGCACCCGTGTGGGCAAGAGCTCGCGAAATTCCTCCAAGCAGCGGATAGTTCAGGGTTGTTTGGTGTCCAGTGTGTGAACACGCAAACAGATATTGACAGAGAGTGCCTCTGACTCCCACCATTCACAATCGGAAACAAAAATTTAGACCACAACGTGTGATGCAGCGGCCGCTCGAAAACGATCAGCCGAGTGCAGCACCCTCGTGGGCAAGAGCTCGCGAAATTCCTCCAAGCAGCGGATAGTTCAGGGTTGTTTGGTGTCCAGTGTTTGAACACGCAAACAGATATTGACAGAGAGTGCCTCTGACTCCCACCATTCACAATCGGAAACAAAAATTTAGACCACAACGTGTGATGCAGCAGCCGCTCGAAAACGATCAGCCGAGTGCAGCACCCTCGTGGGCAAGAGCTCGCGAAATTCCTCCAAGCAGCGGATAATTCAGGGTTGTTTGGTGTCCAGTGTGTGAACACGCAAACAGATATCGACAGAGAGTGCCTCTGACTCCCACCATTCACAATCGGAAACAAAAATTTAGACCACAACGTGTGATGCAGCGGCCGCTCGAAAACGATCAGCCGAGTGCAGCACCCTCGTGGGCAAGAGCTCGCGAAATTCCTCCAAGCAGCGGATAGTTCAGGGTTGTTTGGTGTCCAGTGTTTGAACACGCAAACAGATGGTGACAGAGAGTGTCTCTGACTCCCACCATTCACAATCGGAAACAAAAATTTAGACCACAACGTGTGATGCAGCGGCCGCTCGAAAACGATCAGCCGAGTGCAGCACCCTTGTGGGCAAGAGCTCGCGAAATTCCTCCAAGCAGCGGATAGTTCAGGGTTGTTTGGTGTCCAGTGTTTGAACACGCAAACAGATGGTGACAGAGAGTGCCTCTCACTCCCACCATTCACAATTGGAAACAAAAATTTGGACCACAACGTGTGATGCAGCGGCCGCTCGAAAGTGATCAGCCGAGTGCAGCACCCGTGTGGGCAAGAGCTCGCGAAAATCCTCCAAGCAGCGGATAATTCAGGGTTGTTTGGTGTCCAGTGTGTGAACACGCAAACAGATATTGACAGAGAGTGTCTCTGACTCCCACCATTCATAATTGGAAACAAAAATTTAGACCACTACAGGCGATGCAACGGTCGGTCTCGTTGGTGAGGGATGGGTGGCGCGACCGACACAGGGGGTGCTTGTGGTCTGCAGGGCTTTTGCAGACGGTCGAAGAGTGGGCATGGGTCGTATCTTCCCGGTGGGCACAGCTGTCATTCGGGGCACAATGTCCGGTCGGAAACAGTATTAGAGTCCTCGCCACACCGACAAGCGCCTGTCACGCGGTGTGTGCGCCTTCCTGTGTCCTCTGGGCATCCCTCCAGTACGTTGGTCCGACTGGAGTGAGGATGTCCACGTGCTAGGCATTGGCGCAGTTTTGCGGGAGGGATCGTGCCATGACGGTATCCGCGTCCGCTGTCACGTTGCGTGGGACTCCACAGTGTCATGGGGAAAATGTGAAGCCAGCTGTACGACCTCGATCCGCCTGTGAAAGTGGCACGGTA
>NW_001849085.1:0-8025 GCF_000209065.1 Trypanosoma cruzi | reverse complement strand
CTGGAAGTGTCGAGGCATGCTCAGTGGCGGACGCCCGCTCGGCAGGAGCATGCAAGGCTGCCAGCAGCTGTGCGGTGAGGCCCCACAGGCAGCTCGGCTGTCCGGGGAGTCAAGTAGCATTGCAGCGGATCCAGATGCATGCTGAGCGAGAGACGACGAGCCATCCGGGGCGTCTTGGGCATGCCGTGGCTGGAGGACGCCCACCCCGTCGCAGCTCACAGTGTCGCAGACGAAAATTCGCTGCCCAGCATGAGGGGCGTGGGTGTGGTGCGGGAAGATCCCCGTGTGGCTACAGACGCGTCGCATTCCGTCAAGTACAGCATCTCTCGGCAGCGGAATACTCGTCACTGCATTCCCATGTATCGACTAAGGAATGGTTTCCGAGCAGATTGCACCACGATCTTCCTCAATATACCAAAGAAATGTGAGGCGTTCGTGCTGTGTGGGTTCGAGGAACCCAACAATCCTCCGCAGCGGTGCTAGATTGGCTGCCAGGTGGGCAGAAGTATCCTTCTTTGATGCGCGTGGGCCAAGAGATGCCGTACAGCTGTCGCGGTGCCGCACTTCCAGGCTGTGGAGGTAATTGGGGGCTGGACACGGAGCAGTTGCCTCGACACCGTGGTGCAACGCACTGTGGACGCACCCAACGAGAAAGGACCGCATGGTGCTGCTGCGGCGCCCCAGCTCCTGCGCCCAGCCACGGCCGACAGCAAGGGGGCACGAACTGCTGTGCAGCGGCGGTGACGTGCAAACCAAAATTGGGAATTCGATCAATCGCATCGCCGAGCAGGCGCACGGGGTGGGACTTGACGCGTGGCTTCCCACCGCCCAGGCGATGGTCGGCCGTATTCTCGTCAGACCGTCAGCGTGAAACGATGCAGAACAGAGCGGCCCCGCTCCTGTCCGCGCTGATTATCGGGCTGTGCTCGGCAGCCCATGTGGCCACAACTGACACAGCAAATGGCATTGCCGCAGCACATGCACGGCCGTCCGCACCCAAGGCAACCAGCGTGCGGTCGTCAACGTGCATGAACGCCGATGAAAAGTGATTGCTGTCCAGTCGGTTTCATGCATGACAACGACGGCATGTTTCCGTCGTGGCAGCATGCCTGCCTGTCGCGGGATGCCGTCCTCCGTCCCTGCAGTCTACAATACCAGAGGGTGGTCCAAGTCCATGTAAACTGGTGGACGTCCAGTGGGAGACACGCAGTACGCGTTGCACAGTCACGTCGGGAAACAAGACGTGGCCGCTGATACGCGTTGCCTGTGCCGGGTCGTCGGATAGCTCAATCTCCATGCCGCTTGGGGTGGCGGTGAAGTCCTCTCCTGCCGTTGTTGACGGTGATCGACCGTCCCGCAGCTCATGGTGTAAATTCGGGTTGCCCGCGATAGGGGCTGCAATACAAAGGCGAAGAATGTTGCTCGCAAAGTGAGCAGCGTGGGCAATTTCCAGGGAAGGCTGCAGAGGTTAACCACGTACATGCTGGGGCTGGCCGGTGGGAACACGCGGAAGGCGGTGGTCTCCACGCAGTTGGTTCCAGCAGCGATAGGCGCTCGCACGGCAAGGTGTGGCGCACCAAGAGGGCCACGCCACCGGCACGCCCACTGCACGTCTGGTGGAAGAAACTGCGGCCAATGAGCCTCGTCGCTGGGCACTCTGGTGCCTGCACTCCTGCAGAAGAACCATGCCGGGATGGTGCTGCGCCAGTCGAGCAGCGAGGACAATCCTGTAGAGCGAAGGGACTGAACTTCTGAGCTGCCAGACAACTACGAGGCCATCCTCATCGGGGCTGCGGCTCTTGCGGACACCACCGCAGCGGATGATGCCGACGGAGTGACCGCAATGAAACGACTGTGCGGTTCTGTCAGTCGAGCTGCAGGCAAACCGGCTCGCCCCTCCACAACCGACAGATCGTGGGACATTCTCGAGGGGTGACGCCGTCGTGGTCCCCATCACGCTCGCAGCACCGGCAAACTGCAATCACACCCACATAGAGACAAGGAAGAGTGTGTGGATGTGTGCCGAGAGCAAATCAACTGTCACCGCCAGAAGAGGCAATCGTGGCACCGTCCGTCATGCCCCAGCACACACCAAGCAGCGCACGCACCGAGCGACGCCCGCAAACAGCAAAGCAAAAACAAGGGGGTGATAAAAACGACCCCAAGAGCAGGCAACACCGTCACGCACGGCGGGCATCGTGCAGCCGCGTCAGCCGGCCCCAAGCGGAATGCAAAAAGGCTTCCCGCCGTCGCCAACAAATTCTTTCAGAGCACCGTGCAACTAGTTATCTCTGTGTGCGTGTGCGCTGGAGAAGCAGAAAAAAAAAAGCACAGGGAGGACATCATCAGCGCAGCAAGAGGCACAGCTGGATGGCAGCGATGCATGCGGTACAGCCCCAACCTCTCCAATCACGCACGGTGGCAGCACACACCATCCACAAAAACAAAAATAAAAATAAACGGCGGCAGGGTGTGGCTGTGTATGTGGCGCTGCGGGTGTCTGCCCGCCCTGACCGCAAGAAAAAGAAAAAGAAGGAAAGAAATGTGTGCTCCGCCCCACAGGCCCTCGTCGCACGCCCACACGTCACGGCTCCCTCAGCGCGCCGTTCGTCGCGGCCCCTCCTCATGCGTGCAGCAGGCGAGGCGCACAGGGCCGTCGTCATGAGCGTGTCGGTGGGTGTGCGAGTGGAGCAGTTGGGCGGGAAACACACGGCACCCCTCACAGGAAGAGTGCAGAAGAAACAATTAAAAGAGAGAAGAGTAGAAAAGAAAAAAACGTCCATAGTGATTGCCCCCAAAAGCAAAAAAGAAGGATGAGGGGATTATGAGAACAAAACAGAAAAATTGGAAAAAAAGTGAAACATAAAAAAGAGTACTGAGAAGCAAAAAAAATGAAAATCACAAACACATAAAAGAAAAGAAAAAAGTTATCCGAGGTGAGAAAATAGTTCCCGGGAGAAGTAATTCTGTGCGGAGGAGGTCGCGAGTGTCCCACGCGGCAGCCAGTCACTCCTCACAGAGCCGCAAGCCCCCAAAGTCCCAGAAGAAGGAGCAGCGACAGCAGTCCGCTCCCACGCACGGTGCCAGCATCGCTGTTATTCCCCTGCGACAAATTTCCGAGGCTGCTGCTGGGTGCCGTAGCATTTACTTCCCTGACCCGTGAATGGGCCTCTCCCTGCCCATCCGTTCCTCCCGCCGTCTCCCCACTCTCACCGGAGCTCATGCTCACCCCAGTTGTCACTGCGGGGTCAACTTGCCGCACGGTTTCAGCGGTAGAAGCGTTTGCATCTGCTGTGGAGGGAGTGCCCGCAGAGGTTTGAGGTGGTTTGTTTCCCGGCACCGTATCTCCAGCTTCTGCTTCCACCGTTGAACCATCCACAGACAAAGAAGCGACATCCACGTTTTTACTTCCACCGAGAGAAGCGCGCAACTCCAACTGCTTTACAAAACCCTCCCCTGCCGACGGAGTGGCGGTGGAAACTGCTGACGTGGATACATCGCCACTGCCCACACCCTCATTTTCATTCAACGATTCACGCTCCAACGGCGGTTGCCCGTCAGAAGAAGATTGCAACAATGTTCCTTGCGCACTTCCACCTACCGGAGGTGGAATGGGGACTTTATTCGGGTTGAGGGCGCCAACCTCCACTGCACTCAACGGACGGTTGTACAGCAGGACGTTCGTCACGGTCACGGACACTTCTTCTTGGCTTCCTGCATCGCCTCCACCCAATCCAATGTAGAAGTGCGAGATCTCGTTCAATTCCGTAGTTTCCAATTCACATTGCGCATCCTCACCCACACGCTCACCATCGACGTACGCGGTGCTCTGGTTGCCGTTCTGCAGCACAATGGCCAATTGGTGTGTTTTCCCTGGCTCCCAAGGGCTGCTGAGCTCCTCAGACCTTTTGTCACCACACAGTAGCATCCATTTCTTTTCTTTGTTGTTGTACGACAGTCCCACGAGTACAGTCTTCCCATTATCTTTCATCTTCACACCCATCAAAGAAATGGGGGTATCTCCCTCCGGCACATTGTCGGTGGACACCGTCGCCACAAGAGTAAAGTTGTGGTTCGCAAAGTGGTACAGCTGATTCTCCCCCTGCGCGCCAACGGGCCACTCCGCCCACACTCCACGGCCTGTAAACTTCACGCCACTATCCACTTGCTCCGCCGCTTCTTTATTACTTACTGTGGCGTTCACCCCGAAGTACTCGTCCCTCCATGTGCCATCAGAGAAGTTGCCGGACAAAAAACCAACCAGCCCATCCGTGATCTTATCAGTAGTGCAGGCAGTGTCAGATGATTTACTCACCGCAGCACTTGAAGTGGGGCACAGCTGGGAGACACGTTTGTCCACTTCTTTCCACGTCGCCAGCACCTCCTTCACCCGCTCCAGCTGCTCAGTCAGAAGCACAGAGACCATACCGGGTGGTGGTTTTTCCCATCGCCCTTCTTCTTCTCCTATAGTGCAATCAACTCCTCCTTCTAATTACCACCATCTTTACCACTTTCGTACAACAGGGAACTGGCGGCAGCAGCGTTATCACTGGGTACCGGCCCAATGCCAACAATGTGCGCATTGTCCGTCAGCCAAAGATGGAGTTCACCCTTTTCCACATTTTCCTTGGAATACACCAGCAGAGTAACGAGCATCACATTTCTCTTATCACTATCGACACCGCCAATCGTCGCTATGGTGAACCCGCTTCTAACGAGTTTCACGTTTTTATCCCTTTTGTTTGTTGAACCACACGCGTGAGAGTGTCCCGAGTGCCTCCGTCCACGACTTCCCCTTGTCACCGGACTCGTACACCCTGCGGCGGTCATCATCACACGCTGTCATCGTGATGAGTTTTCCCTTCTCCCACTCCACGATAGAAGGATCACCGCAGCCATCGGCAGACATCCACTTAGACAGCGTCCAACTCGCAGTACTCAAGGTGTATATGATCAGCGAAACGGTTTTTTATCCTCTTCAGTGCCCCATTCTCCTTCTTCTTTGTACCTTCCACTGGGAACACAAGCGTACCGCCATTTATCTTAACACCCGATCCACCGCCGCCAACCAGTCCTGTTAAAAATTCGTGTTGCTCGCAGAAAGGTGTCCGCGGGAGACCTTTGGTATCCTTCCACTGGATTCCTTTGCCACTGCCACTTTCTTCACCACCGACTTCCCCTTTCACCAGCAAAAATCCACGGTCAACTGCATCTCTCTCCTGAACACCAGTGGCAGCTTTCCGGCTGTATTTTCCAACAAGCATGTAAATATCATTTCCCTCCACAACTGTTGTTGGTCGGCTCACATCCACTTTCTTCAACTCTGTGGAAGGGGCTTTCTCCAAAACCTGTGTCTCTTTCACTTCATTCAGCACTTCCAGCGGCCTGTCAGCAGCAGCTTCTGTCAAAAAAAGTTGGGATGCAACGCCAGAAAAAAAGTTATCGTTACCTTCCTTCGTCTCTTTGCACTGCGCCTCGGCAACGGCAAACACATCACCATCCATCTCAACAAGAACTGGAACACTTAACGAACTCACTGTTTCTCTATCATTTGTATCTCTCCAATCAAAGTATTTCTTCCGTGAATATCCCCGAGTTGAAGCCCCTGAAACACTGTTCTCAGTGGCTGCAGCTCCACCAGTGTCGCAGCACATCATAACGACGAGGAGGAACAGCACCGCGGAAGTAAACACACGCCGGGACATGTTGGGCCTCTGCCGCTCACTCCCTCTTCCTTCCCTCCTTCCGCTGGATCCGGTCACGCGGCGACGGTTGTGTGTGCGGGGTACCGTGACAGCACCAATACGTGAGAGCATATAAATATGTTTGTGTGGGCGGTGTGTGTGCTGTTGGTCCTTTAAGAACCTTCGAATTTCACAGTAGCGATTAGTGCTTGTTTGCTTTCTTCGTAAGAGAGTGACAGAAGTAAAGAAAAAAACTGCCAATAAAAGGGTGAAAGAATAAGCACCGCCACCCATCCACAGTGAGTGGCGCCATCATCCTCGCCGCAGTCAATAATAACAACAACAACAACTCACGCACACAGACACACGGAACAAGGAGGAAGAACAGTGCACCGGGAACACAGCAACTGTTACCACCACCAGCAGCAGGAGCCACAGCGGTTGAGGCGTTCGTCACGCGTCGGCACACACCAAGCAACACCCAAACACAAATAAACCAACGTGATGCAAAAGGGCACAGCCACCCTTCGCTGCGCCCATGCGCTGCCGCCAGTCCTTTTGCTGCTGTCTCCTCCAGCGCTCCCGCTCCGCCACCGGCACACACCACCCCGCACAGCCGGAGGATCCCCCGTCGACGGATCCACAGCATGGGAGAAGCTTCGGCACGTGCAGCTGCCGGAAGGGAAGCAATCCGCACTCGTCCCAGGCACC
This sequence comes from Trypanosoma cruzi, assembly GCF_000209065.1. Taxonomy (NCBI): domain Eukaryota; phylum Euglenozoa; class Kinetoplastea; order Trypanosomatida; family Trypanosomatidae; genus Trypanosoma; species Trypanosoma cruzi. Next base: position 1,630 of record NW_001849085.1, on the reverse strand, counting down.
CTCAACGCCCACACCACCCACCTGCCTGCATGCCGCCACCTTCACGCCCGCAACACGTCGACAAGACAAATCGCGGTCTCCCGTCCTCCCTCCTCGCAAAAGCCACCGCAGCCACAATCCTGTGCGTCCGTGCGTCCTCAACGATCACACCCCTCCACAGCGTGTCCGACACAGAGTGTGTGTGTGCATGTGCTTGTGCGTTTGTCAGCGCCCATAATTGCAGAGCAGCTGTGCGCCACAAGAGAGTCCAAAGAAAGCAACGGCAGAGAGAGGCAAATAGAACACACGCAAATTACTCATATCATCACACACACGCACGCAGGCAACAAAATGGGTGCACTCAACCACAAAACAATGAAAAACAAAACAAAAAGCCGAAGCGTGGGACGACCAGCGCACACACTCTCATTGCTCCCGTAAAGCAAAACACACACACAGGGAGAGAGAGAGAGGTCGCCCACTCAATGCAATAAAAAAAAAAACAGAAACAGTTACGGTGCTCCGCCCATGCAGCCAGGCAGGACGGCAGCGGTGCGTGTCGTGCAAAAGAGAGCACCAACGGGCCTGCATGGGTGTGCATGCAATATATACAATGGGCACATTATGTGTGTGCTTCGTGGGATGAGGTGAGGGCGAGAGTCCATGCAAGGGGACACACACAGAGAGTGAGTGAAGGACGAGAGTGTGTGTGGGCGGTGCACGGCTCTCTCTCCCTCACTCTCACGCGGCCACCACCGCAGCAGCAGCCGCACACGCAACAACAAGAAGAAGAAGCAAAAGAGGGGAGGTGGTGTGGGAGACCGCGGTGCTGCCGTCACTGTCGCCAGGCCTCGTCGTGTTATTTGTTTGAGCAGCGGTGATTGTTTCTGCTTTTTGTGGTGCTGCCTCACTCATTTTGACTGTACTGCTGTCGCTGTCGTCGATCTTTTCATTATCGCCATTTTGGCGTTTTTCTGTGTCTGCAGTATCTGATTTTTGAGGATCCTCAGTTTCCTTCGTCACTGTGGATTTTTCCTCGTTAGGTTTAGGAGTTCCAGTTGAAGGTGACACAGCTGCCAGTTGTTGGATGCCAGTTGATGTACTCTGCGGTGTAACTGGTGTATGTGCAGGTTCCTCGTTGTTTCCTTCCTTCGCATTGTTTCCTTTTGGCACGTCAGGTAACTTTGCGGATGCATGCGTGTTGTGACTGTCATTCTTATCCACTGGTGGTTCTGTTTGTTGTTGAGTTTTGGGCTCCGACTTTGTTGCTTTAGATGCGTCAGGTACGGCCCTCTCACCGCCCTGCAGTGTCTGAATTGTGTTCCCTGGTAATGTTCTTGCTTCGGCGGGTTCCAAATTCCCTTTTCCTTTGGTTGATTCGTCTGAACGGGGTTGATCATCCGCACGCGACTGGGCGTCGTTTTCAACTCTTTCACCCCCTGCTGGGGCAGAATTTTTTGTTGGTTTCACTACAGCGGGGGTTACCACTGCCGCCTTTTCTTCAAGCGATGAAGAGTGTTGAGACTTTGGTCCTTCTTCTGGAGAAACTCCTTCTTGGGAATTACCCTGCGAAGTGGATGAAAGGCCACCTGTAGAACCCGCGCCACCACCACCGTGAGTTACAGGCGTATCAACAGAAGAAGATGATTTC
>NW_001849084.1:5212-10482 GCF_000209065.1 Trypanosoma cruzi | reverse complement strand
GCTGTGATTCGACACGGTGAGGTCTTGGTACTGATAAAGGAATCTTGTCCCGGTGGCCATCGTATTGTTGAGCAGCGCAAAAACGGAGCGATCACTGGCAATGAGCCTATACATGTACAACATGTATTTGTATTTATGAAAGCTGCAGTACCGCGTGTACAGCGAGCTGCCGCCCACCAGCGTCAGCGTCCCCATCGAGTACAAACCATATCCACCGTAGCCCAAAGCACGCGCCTTGACGTTGCTGACCAACAGCGAGGACGCACTCAACACAACGTCGTCCAGCTTCACGACGATCAACATGCGGTTCACAGAATTCGGCAACTGCTCCGCGTCGACTTCAGTGACGGCGATGTCGCAGTGCTGCGGGAGGGCACGCCTAAATAGAACAACGGAGGACCGCATCACCGTCTGGCTCACGCGGATCAGGACGCCGGCTGACTCGGCCACCTCAGTGCCCCCAACAAACTGCAGCGCGGCTCCGTCACGAAATGTGCACCCAGTGAGCGTGATGTTGATGGGGAGATGCAGCGGCATACTGTTGAGGGAGAGCGTCAGCAATGCACCCACGCCGCTGAATGTCACACCCACGTAGCAGTGGTGCGTCTTCCACATGTTCAGCGCGAGGCTCGTCAGCGTCTGGTTCACCACGCAGCTCGTGTCGCCGTCCACGGCTCTCTCCGGTAAGGGCGGCACAACCGTGTCGGGCACCGCAAAGGGAAGACACGACGCGCCATGCCATCCGCCCTTGCAGCTGCACGAGCACGAGCTGCGGTCCACCGACTCCGTACCGGGCATGTAGCACGCCGCGTCGTCGTTGCATGTGCCGCACCCGAACACCACCACGTCCTCCGGAAACACGCCGTCGTACGACACCTCCTTCTCGCCCTGCATGTTGCACCCAACCACAAAACGCGCGGGTGACGCCACATTCGAGTTCGATGAAGTAATTCTCGCAAAATCACTACTCGAGTCCGCCTGACGGTTGTGTGCAAGCGACACGGTGGTGCCGCTGCCCGACAGTCCAATAGTGTACCAGGAAAACGTCATACTCAATAGTGAGGCTGCGCTCACGTTGTTGCCCTCCACACGCCACTGCGCACCACCCTGAAGAGTAACCGAGTCGCTCAACTGCACCAGAGCAGAATTGAATACCTCCGTGCTGCCAGTGAAGGTGCAGTCCGCCACTCTCAGCAGCCCCGCGGAGCTCACAAAAACCAAAAACTGAAAATAAATGCCGCTGGCTGCGCTCATCGTGTTGTTCTCGACGTCAATGTGACCGCCGTTCTTTAATTCAACATCTTTATGATAAACGGCAGACTCCGAGCTGTAATCCCTCTTTGTTGACTTCAGCGTATTTCCCTTAATAATGATCCCGCCCCCATCAACAACAACAGGAACGGGGAAATAAACTGCGAAACTCTCCCCCTCCATGTTGTTGTCGAGCAGCAGCAGCGTCGAGTTCGCACCCAAAGTAAACCTTGGAAAGTGAATGGCATGGCTCGACGCTGACAAGAGCTTACTGCCCGCCACCAGTATCTGGGAACTCGCGCCAAAATCATCCTCAAACTCCAACTCACCGGAATCCAGCATCGAGGATGTCACGCTCAAGTGCACGCTCGCACCACTCCCCTTGATCGACAGGCCCATGAGGACGCACTGCAGCAGCGTGATGTTGAGTGTCTTTCCTGGCGCGTCGAAGCTCCACAGGTCCAGCACAATCGCGGCGGTGAAGGTCACCTTGACAAAGCACAGGCCACGCAAACCGGGATCAGGATAGTCCACGGAGCTGATGCTGCCACCGTAAACGCAGCGGACCTCCGTATCGTCCGTATCTGAAAGCGGGAACGGTCCAAGGCCGTCCGGAACCGCAGCTGGCAGACAAGTGTCACCGTAGCCGCCAGCAGCGCACACACACCCACAGCCGCTGATGCCGCTCGTCCTCGCAGCAAAGCACACGGCGTCCACGGTACACGTGCCACAGTCCAATGCCGTCACGGGTGTCCTAATATTGAGCTCGCTTCTGTAATTCGTCACAGGAGATCTCGTTACCTCGTTGCACGTGCCGTAGATGATCGGGCGCGAGTCGGATGGTGGTGACCAAAAACTTGTCATGTATGCAGTGATCGACGAATAGGAGCCGTAACCAAAGTCGTTGTGAAGTATCGACCACACACTCTGATCACGGAATGCCACGCCATTCTCGCTTTCCACGTGCACAACGTAGGCGGTGCGGAACTCGTTGTCGCGGTGCACCAGCCAGCTGCCGCCAGTCACAGTCAGCGTGGTTGCCATGACCATGGCAAAGCCGAGATGGAACACACTGGACACAACCTGCAGCACGCTGCCGCCAGCCACCACAACGTCCCCAAACACACACGCGCCTTTGTAGTATTCGGTACTCGGCGCACTCCACGAGCTGTTCTGTATGGAGAACACGGAGCCGCCGCTAACACGCAGGCCCGACGCAATAGCGTACATCACGTGCATCTGCGAATTGACAGCGCAGTTGTCCATGTAGAAGACGCTGGACAGGTTCACACCGAGGCCGCGCTCCACAAGTATCGCAGCGCACGAACCCCCGCCACACACCAGCTTCGACCGCGTCATGACAAAACACGTCGACAGAAGACGGACGCCGTCCAGAACAAGCGCGGGGCCGTACCGGGATTTCTCGTGGCCAGGAGTCGTCGGCACGTAATGCGACCCGCCAACCGTCGCGCGCAGGGTCGAGTTCGCCAGCAGCACACTCGAGTTCAGCGGCATCGCGCCCTGCAGCACGATCGTGCCCTCCAGTGAAGTCACATTCGTCATGTTGACGAGGGCGTGCGGCACCAGGTGCGCTGTGCTCTCGCTGAGGCCGCCAATCCGCAGCTGCGCGCCGCCCACAAGCACACAGTGGCGCAGCGTCACGTTCAGCGCGTCAGCGAACACGTCCATCGAGCGCAGGTCCACCGCCACAGTGATCGGTCCGCTGAACACCACCGAGTCGAAGCACGCCGTCGCCTGACCGCCGCCAACCGTCACGGACTCCGTCAGCGTCACGCCAGTCACGCAGTCCTGCGCACCGCCACCGCCGCCGCCGGCCCTCGCAGCCGGCACGTCGAACGGCAGGCACGCCTCGCCCACACCGCCGGCACGACAGTTGCACACGCACTCGGAGAACGACGCCGTCAGCGCATCGAAGCACGCCAGCGCGGCCGCACAGCCGTCGCACGGCACCACGCTCACGGAGGGCAGTCCGGCCAGGCGGTAGTCGCCGCTGCTCTGCAGCACGCGGCCGCCGGCACGGTTGCACTGCACGGACACAGCGCCGCTCGTGATCGTCGGCCCGGAGACAAGCGTCGCGCCGGTGGCAGCGCAGCGAGCAATCGACACGGCGCCGCCGCCCAGCGTCACCCCTGACAGCGACGCCACAGTCGACGCCTCGCCCACTGCCCACACTTCGTGCATGTCCAGCCACCCGCCGGCACCGACCGTCCCACCGTCGCAGCGTACCAACGAGGACGACGCGACAGACCCCTCAACGCCCACGAAGCGCAGCACAGACTCAAACACCGCGAGGCGCTCGCCAAGCACAATGCCGCCGCCGCTGCTCACAACCGACACGTTCGTCACGGAGAACACCGAGTGGTTACGCAGACTGAGACGCGACGAGGACGACACATGCATCGCGGACGCGGTCGGACCGCCCGACGCCTCCAGCGACACGCCGTCAAGCACCACAGCGCTCGACAGCAGTTCCACACCGCCGCCAACGTACACCGCCGACCCGCCCGCCTGCGACGACCTCAGCACAGTGTTGCTCACACGCAGCTGCGTCTGCAACAGCGACGTCGCGTGCAGCACAAGCGGCGACGCCACCGCGTCCGTCAGCCCGCTCAGTTGGGAGTAGCGCATCGGCCCCGGCGTCACAATCGTCGAGTCACGGACCGTCACGTTCGTGTGTGCCGGCAGGTTGTGCACAAACACGAGCGAGCAGTAGCTCCCGGACAGCCCGCTCACGCTCACCTCCAGGCTCCGCTCAGTCGCCGGCTCGCCGCTGTAGCCCCGCACGTATATCTGCGCACCGCCGTCGCACACGCAGTCCCTCAATTCGATGCGCAGCGCGCCGGGAAGCATCGCCGCAACGTCGAGCACCACAGCCACGCCGTTCGTGATGCACACGCCGTCCATCAGCACCGTGTCCACAGCGCGGCCCACCGTGATGGCTCTCTCCACCGTGCCGCCCCGCAGTCGCAAAGGCACCGCATCCACCGCGGGCATCCACGCCGCCAACGACACCAGCGCCAACACCAAAAGCAGCACCGCCACACGCACAGCCGCAATGGCCCTGCGCCGCACGCGGTGCCGGCTGTGCGGACACGCACCCGCCGCAGACCACATCCACCAACCCAAACAGGTATCAACAGGGCTGTCGTGGTGTGTCGCACTCGCCTCGTCGACCGTGCCTCCTGCTCCGCAAATCCCTTCCTACAGATTTCAAATACAGTGACCCGATTCCGCCAGATCGTTATCCCACTACTACTTCTACTAATACTAATCCTACTGCTGCGAGTAATTACTAAAACCTTGAAACGATAGTTGTGGTGGTCAAGCCACAGTATCTCTATCTGCAAGGTAAAACAAGAAAGAGGCAGCAACAACAGTAGCCAGACACAGCAGCACGCAGCGGCATCCGGCCACAGACATTCCACATCACATCACAGCCAGCGACACAAAGACGCGCAGACGCAGTCAGCCCAGTGATGCCATCGGCCTCCCACCGCCCGCGCAACTCCACACAACCGCCGTGCAGAGTGGCGGGACCCCGGCAAAGAGGCAAATGACCATTGGCACCGCCCTTCTCACCAAATGCCTCCAACACATGACGGCCCCGATGCCGTGGACAACACACAAAAGCCGAGGCAGATACACGTGGCATTGTTGCAACCGCCAGCCATCGAGCGCGTCCGTGAACGTGGTGGTGGTGGTGGCGCAGAAAAGGGGCGGTGAGTGCGTCAGTTGCCAGTAGTCAAAGCGTCGTTTCTCGCTCACGTGGGTCGGCATTGCAGAACAAAGAGCGGCATCATGCGCGCACGGCATGCACAAGGGCAAAAAAGACGAATAAAGAAGCACGGTGGCGGCACTCAGCCACGGGGGACAAGGACCCACATCGACTCTGCGGTCGGTTGACCTTCAGACGTCCGGTTTGTAATCACGCCGCCGCCGCGCAGTTCTTGTGTCTGCAGGAGACTGGGGAATGGAGGGAGGGAAGAGAGAGGCGGTGC
>NW_001849084.1:0-5112 GCF_000209065.1 Trypanosoma cruzi | reverse complement strand
CCGTGTTGCGGAATATAAATGTCTTGCGTGGATAGAAGCCAAAGGCAACGATGTCTTTTATGTTCTCCACCACCAACCCGCTCGCCTTCTCCCCGCTGACGGGAATGTCGCGGAAGAAGTGCTTCTCATCATCGGTTATCTGAATCACCAACGGAAGACCGAGCGCATCCTGCAGGTACCGCGTCAATAAAAACGGTATGCAATGGCCAATGTGCATCGACTGCGCGCTCGGTCCACGGCCAGTGTACAAGTACGCGCGGTGTGTCCCCGTCGCAAGGGACGCACGCACGCAGTCAAGGGCGGTTCCAAAATCCCTGTGGGAGAAGACAATGCCGCGGTGGAAAAAAATGGTGCAATGCCATCTGTCCCGCCTCCCCTTGTGCGGTGCCGGTTGCCTGCGCGTGCTCCCCCCGTCCGTTGCATGTTTCCTCCAGCCGCTGCAGAAGGGGCTCATCAACGGGCTCCGACCCGAATAGTGCGAGGACGCGGTCATAGTCCACACCCCTCGGGCCCGTGGCGGCAACACCCCACGGCGTCACAACGTCCTCCTTGCGCTCTGTGCGGCTGGCATCATCCCCACGCGTCGTGGCACAACTTCGTCCTCCATGACCAACGGCGCAGCAAAGCGTGAGATGCGACGCATCACAAAAGAATCCAGACGACTACTTCGCCCGTGCACCACAGTGCCACACCGGACTGAAAACAAACAGGCAGGAGGAGAGAGGCAGGAGAAGAGAGGCAGCACACACCACCTGATGCATCACACCCAGAAAAAACAACAAAAAAAAAAAGGCGATAATGCACGCAGAGGTAAAACACGTTTCACCTCCGCTCTCTAGGGATGTTATGAATGATCTGCATCTTGTGTGCGACAAAAAACACATATGTACGTGCATGTCGGGTGTGCACGCATACACACAGAACGAGGAGACGAGACAATGCAGCATATGGAATCAAACGACAACGACTGCTAATTCCCCCGTACTTGCAAGAAGCAGCAGCGCAAAGGCGGAGATTATTGCGCCACGGCAGGCATGTAGCCAACGAGCGTTGTGCCACCTGAGGCAAAAACGCTTAGCACAACGGCCTTCCCATCCACAAGATGCAGCACAACCTGGAGGGGTGTCGCCTCTTTGATTGCAAGAAACCGCGCAAACCGTCTCACCTCCACCGACACTGAAGCGTAGGCCGTCGACGTATCGTCGCGGTGCTTCAGATTATCCCCGCCATTACTATCGCCTTCCCCATCAAAATCGGCGTCATTGTCACCCTCGCGCTCGCACTTTTGCACGGAGCTGTACTTCAGAGCAAAGCTGGCAAGGAAACATTCGGCCAGAACCACCAGAGTGCAGCTGGTGGCAGCAGCGCCATCCGCCCGCTCGTTGTCCCTCACTGTGAACGTCATGCGATCGCACGAGGTGGAGCGGACCTTGTCCACAAACTTTGACAGCTCCGCGAGGCACGGCAAAACAATTTGCACCATCTCGCTCTCGAGGAGAGGGGCGCTGATATGCCGCACTTCCAGCTCGCTCAGCACCCGCACTGGCACGTCGTGGCTGATGTCAAGAAGTGGGCGGACGCCCTGCATCAAGACACGCAGCGCCGGCCTTCTCGCCGCATTCTTCGTCAGTTTGATGGTGACGTTTGGGCAGCGCTCTGCCTGGCGCATGATGTAAAAAAGTTGTGAAATGTCCGCCACCTCGCAGAAGATGGCGTTTTCTTGCAGCTGCGACTGGGACTGGAAGTCGCTGAGGATGGCCTGCGTGCGGCATCCGGCCCATACCTGCATGCCGTCTGCAAACTGCGTGCTCGTGAAGAAGCGAATGCGTGTGGGGTGCAGTTTGATCACGCACCGACGCTGAATGCCGCGGCACGCCTGGCACACACTGGCAAGGGTGCGCTGGTCACGCACAGTGGCCTTGAACTTCATCAGCTACCTGCAGGGCCCCAGCCCACACAGAGAGGCATCAACGAGTACATGCCAGCGAAGAGAAGAGGAAGGAAGAGTGAAAGAACACAACCACAGAAACAACAACAGGCAAAATACAGGAAAGCCAAAAAAAAAAAAAAAAAAAGAAAAGTGCGACACCGGCGTGCAAGTCAACGTGGCGGGGAAAAAACAACAACAACCAAAAAATCCCCCCAAACAAACAGAAAAACGCATGGCAACTCACTAGGGGATGTTGTAAGTTTGACCTCACATTTACATCGCAGGGACACGAGCGGTCCTTCGCTTCTCCTCCCTCCCCCCGGCCGCTCTTCCCCGTTCCTTCCGCTAAAAACAAATTACATAACGAGCTCCAACGGGTGGGGTGCCACTTTCCCCGCCGTTTTTCGTGGTGCATCCGCTATTGTGGTTTGAGTGCTCATGAGATCCTTCAGCATTGCTGTTAGCACCTCCTCAATGCTGCGCCGTTGCACAACGCAGCCAATTTCACCATCATCGTCATCGTCATCGTCATCGTCGTAGTCGGTGTGCTGCATGACTTGGTAGCTGGCCACGAGCTCCAGCGCCAGATTTGGCGTGTAGCCAACTTCACACAGTGAGCCGCACTCTTCGCATATCAGTTCGCCCTGCTCCGTGAACATAAACGGCAGACACTGCTGGCAGAAGGTGTGGCCGCATGGCCAAAGCGTGCGTGGGCTCTCAAATATGTAAAAGCAACGCTTGCACGTTGATTCCAATTCAAGGGAGGCGTGAAATCCCATAACATTTCCTACGGCAACAATGGTGAGTTTTATGGCGCTGAACAGCCCACGCGCATGAAAGTAAAGGTCCTCCATTTCCTCCTCCGTGCGTCGGATCTCCTCATCCACGTAGCCGAGATCGTCCGGGTTGCATTGACAGCCAACATCGTGACCAGGGCGCCTGCCGCGTGTCAACGCAAAGCTCTCGAGAAACCTCTTCACAGCAGCGGTGTAGTCGTCCTTTATGTCCGTATTCTTTCCCAGGTCTCGCTGGTCGAGGCGGTGGGACTTGGCATACTCGTTTACTTCTCGCGTGAGCCTTATCGCAAAGGCGTCGCGATCCTCGCCAGGAAAGGGCTGCGACAGATTAACGACATCCATCACGGATTCCTTGAGGAACGCCTCCTGCTCAAGTACCTTCTGACGCAGATCCTGCAACGTCCGCCAGAGCTCCGGGTGCTCCTCGTATCCCTCCAACTCAAAGCGCTGTCGCAGCTCGTCGATCCTCACTTTTGTCTTCAACTCCTCCGCCGCCTCCGCCATGGCCGTGGCGGACGAAAGGCTCTCGTGCGGCGCTGTCGCCACGTACCCTTCGGGGAGCCGATGTCGCACGTTGGTTGCATAATTCACCAGCAAACTGCTTGTCTCCTTCAGTTCTCCCAACACGCCCCTCGCCTCCGTGCGTAAACGCACATGCTGCAACTCCTCGGGGAAAGTCGCCAAAAACAACGTAAGATCCTCATCGTCGTTGGCAAACAAACTGCTCAGTTCCCCAGAGTCGTATTCGCTCCCATCATCATCGACCACAAGCAATTGTCCCGCAGGTTTGCTCTTGGGCTTCCTCACAAAGGGTGGAATGTTCCTTCCTCTCGGACGCACTCTGCCGCTGCCGCCCGTATGTGTGGCCGCGCTCCTATTCGCTTTGCCATCGTACAAGAAGCGAGTTACTCTCTTCGGTCGATCCCGTACGGAGACATCGTCCAAGTACTCCGGAGACCACTGCAGTGATGACCGTGCGCTGGGCTGCGCGCCGGCCTCACTGCTGAGGTGACCGCTGTCTGCCAAAGATGCAACTCGAAAACCCCTTTCCTGCTGCTTCACCTCACGTAGGAAGCCATACACATCGATTCGATCAGCTCCCTCCGTCGAATGGCTCCGAGAGAGGCGACCAATTTCGTCGTCTTCTGCGGGCGTCCAGCCGCTCCTTGAGCCAGGCGTGTGCCGCCGCCGTCGTTTCCACATCGCCGGGCCCTTGTACTGCTGCCCGTTGGTGTACCCACCCACAATTGACGGGAACGGAGCGTCACCCCGTCCTCCTTTTTCGGATCCCGTCGACCCAAGAGCACCAGGGGCCTGCGTCAAATCGAGTGGGTCTATATCGCTAGAGGTAGCCGTGTCGCCCCCCGCTCCCCCGGTGTATCTCCTGCCGCTGGAACAGGATGTCCCACTTCCAGCGTGTCCCTGCCTTGATCTGTGCAAAACGGCCTCACCATCATTGGGACCTCGCAGTGGGGGAAGACGGGAGTAGGGGTCCGCAGAACCAATTCCGCCAGCTGCAGCCACCGCCGCCTCCTTGAAGGCCTGCCGCTCCTCCAATTTCACAGAATCCCCGAGAGCTTCTCGTTCCTCCTCCATGAGAGAAACCAACGAAGGCTTTTTCTCCCCGGAAGACAAGAAAGAAAATAAGTTGCGCTGTTCCCGGCTGCCAATAGAGGGAAAAAAGCGGTCCAAAGAGGACTGGGGGGCGCTGTCGCGCCTCATGGGACTGACGTGACTTTTTGGATCCACGCAGCTCTTGTATCGCTCCGAAACACTGCCCAAGTCACCGTGTTGCTTCTCGGCCATCGCCGTACGTCGCCTCTCTTGCAGCAACGCCTTCGCCAGATCATGAAAGGACTCACTCGGGCCTTCATTGACGCTTATGCTGGAGCCAGCAACGAGTCGCGCGGCATGTTGCTTCGCGGCATCCGACCCCAATAGGCGAGTCAATTCGTTTCGAATACTCTCCTCATCTCCTTCAATAATTCGTGCAAGCTCTCCCGGTGTGACTATGCCGCTCATCTGCAGACGCCCCAGCTGATGCGCCAGCACACTCATGTTCGACAGTTCCTCGTCTCCTGAAAACATCAATGACGCCAGGGACGCAACCCCAGCGGATGGCAGAGGTGCGTGATGAAGTGACGTCATGTTTCCTGCGCCATCAACAGAGAGCATGCTTTGAGAGAGCATCGCGTGTCCTGTGGCCCACTCCGTGCCTTTTCCTTTCTCCATCCAACGCGTCATGAGGGTTTCGTAGACTTCGGGTTCAAGCCCGATTGCCTGAGCTGCAGCTAACATTACTTCACGTGAATCCGCAATCCTCCACCATGCCGAGGCTCGTACACGTCTACCGAAGAGCTTCCGCGCAAACGCCCTGGCATCACG
>NW_001849083.1:5525-10446 GCF_000209065.1 Trypanosoma cruzi | reverse complement strand
CCCTCCACACGCCACTGCGCACCATCCTCGAGTGTCACCAAGCCGTCCAAGTACAACAGCGCGGAATTTAAAAGCCTCTTTCTGCCAACAAAGTAGCAGTCCGCCACTCGCAGCAGCCCCGCGGAGCTCACGGTGGTGTCCCCGTTGAGATACAAGCCATTAGCCGCGCTCATCGTGTTGTTCTCCACGTCAATGTAGCCGCCATTGTTCACTTCAATAGCATAAGCATAAACAGATGATTCCATACCTTTATTCTCCATCGTACTCAGCGTATTTCCCTTCACAATGATCCCGCCACCATCAACAACAACAGCATCGGAGAAATAAACGGCGTAACTATTCCCCTCGATGTAGCTGTCAAGTAACAGCAGCGTCAAATTTTTCCCGGGATCAAAATCCAGAAAGGCAATGGCGTGGGTCGACGTCGTCACAAGCGTACTGCCTGCCACCAGTATCTGGGAGCTCGTGCAAAAATGGCCCTCAAACACCAATGCACCAGAAGCCAGCATCGAGGATGTTACGTTCACGTGCACGCGCGCACCACTCCCCCTGACCGACAGGCCCATGAGGACGCACTGCAGCAGCGTGATGTTGAGTGTCTGCTCTGGCGCGTCAAAGCTCCACAGGTCCAGCACGATCGCGGCGGTGAAGGTCACGTTGACAAAGCACAGACCACGCACACCGGGGGCCGGGACTTCCACGGAGCTGATGCTGCCACCGTGCACGCAGCGAACCTCCGTGTCATCCGCATCGGGGAGCGGAAGCGGTCCAAGGCCGTCCGGAACCGCAGCCGGCAGACACGTGTCACCGTGGCCGCCAGCAGCGCACACACACTCACAGCCGCTGATGCTGCTCGTCCTCGCTGCAAAGCACACGGCCTCCATCGTGCACGCACCACAGTCCAACACCGTCACGGGCGCCCCAATATTGAGGTCTTCTCTGTAATTCGTCACAGGAGAGCCCCTTATCTCGTTGCACATGCCGTAGATGGTCGGACTCGAGTCGGATGGTGGCGACCACTTGTTTGTCATACATGCAAAGGACAAGAACGAGCCGTAAGTGAAGTTGTTGTCAATTATCGACCAAACACTCTGATCGCGGAACGCCACGCCGTTCTCCTTGTCCACGTACACAACGTAGGTGGTGCAGAACCCGTTGTCGCGGTGCACCAGCCAGCTGCCGCCTGTCACGGTCAGCGTGCTTGCCATGAGCATGGCGAAGCCGAGACGGAAAGTGCTGGACACAATCTGCAGCACGCTGCCGCCATCCACCACAACGTCCTCAAACACACACGCACTTTCGTAGTATTCGATGCTCGGCGCACTCCACGAGCCGTTCTGTATGGAGAACACGGAGTCGCCGCTGACACGCAGGTACGACGCAAGAGCGTACATTACGTGCGCCCGCGACACGACAGCGCAGTTGTCCATGTAGAAGACACTGGACAGGTTTGCGCAAAGGCCGTGCTCCACGAGGATCGCAGCGCACGAGCCCCCGTAACAAAACAGCGTAGACCGCGTCATGACAAAACGTGTCGACAGAAGCCGGACGCCGTCCAGGACAAGCGCAGGGCCGTACCGAAATTTCTCGTGTCCACGGGTCGTCGGCACGTACTGCGACCCGCAAACCGTCGCGCGCAGCGTTGAGTTCGCCAGCAGCACACTCGAGTGCAGCGGCATCGCGCCATGCAGCACGATCGTGCCCTCAAGCGACGTCACATTCGTCATGTTGACGAGGGCGTGGGGCATCAGGCGCGCCGTGCTCTCGCTGAGGCCGCCAATCCGCAGCTGCGCGCCGCCCGCAAGCACGCAGTGGCGCAGCGTCACGTTCAGCGCGTCAGCGAACACGTTCATCGAGCGGAGATCCACCGCCACAGTGATCGGCCCGCTGAGCACCACCGAGTCAAGGCACGCCGTCGCACGCCAGTCACCAACCGTCACCGACTCCGTCAGCGTCACGCCACTCACGCAGCCCGGCGCACCGCCACCACCGCCGGACCTCGCAGGCGGCACGTCGAACGGCAGGCACGCCTCGCCCACGCCGCCGGCGCGGCAGCTGCACACGCAGTCGGAGAACGACGCCGTCAGCGCATCAAAGCACGCCAACGCAGCCGCACAGCCGTCGCACGGCACCACGCTCACGGAGGGCAGGCCGGCCATGCGGTAGTCGCCGCTGCTCCGCAGCACCCGGCCGCCGGCACGGTTGCACTGCACCGACACGACGCCGCTCGTGATTGCCAGCCCGGAGACAAGCGTCGCGCCAGTGGCAGCGCAGCGCGCAATCGACACGGCACCGCCGCTCAGCGTCACACCCGACAGCGACGCCACCGACGACGCCTCGCCCACCGCCCACACGTCGTGCAGGTCCAGCCACCCGCCGCCACCGACCGTCCCACCGTCGCAGCGCACCAGCGACGACGCAACAGACCCCTCGACGCCCACGAAGCGCAGCACCGAGTCGAACACCGCGAGGCGCTCTCCAAGCACAATGCCACCGCCGCTACTCACAACAGACACACTTGTCACGGAGAACACCGAGTGGCTCCGCAGACTGAGACGCGACGAGGACGCCACATGCATCGCGGACGCGGTCGGACCACCCGACGCCTCCAGCAACACGCCGTCAAGCACAACCGCGCTCGACAGCAGGTCCACACCGCCGCCAACGTGCACCGCAGACCCGCCCGCCTGCAACGACCTCAGCACAGTGTTGCTCACACGCAGCTGCGTCTGCAAAAGCGACGTCGCCTGCAGCACAAACGGCGACGCCACCGCGTCCATCAGCCCGCTCAGCTGGGAGTAGCGCATCGGCCCCGCCGTCACAATCGTCGAGTCACGGACCGTCACGTTCGTGTGTGCCGGCAGGTTGTGCACAAACACGAGCGAGCAGTAGCTCCCGGACAGCCCGCTCACACTCACCTCCAGGCTCCGGTCACTCGCCGGCTCACCGCTGTCGCCCCGCACGTAAATCTGCGCACCGCCGTCGCACACGCAGTTCCTCAGTTCGATGCGCAGCGCGCCGGGAAGCATCGCCGGCACGTCGAACACAACAGCCACGCCGTTCGTGATGGACACGCCGTCCATCAGCACCGTGTCCACGGCACGGCCAACCGTGATGGCTCTGTCCACCGTGCCGCCCCGCAGTCGCAACACCACCGCATGCACAGCAGGCAGCCACACAGCCACCGCCACCAGCGCCAACACCAAAAACAGCGCCGCACGCACAGCCGCAGCGGCCCTGCGCCGCACACGGTGCCGGCCGCGCGGACACGCACCCACCGCAGACCACATCCACAAACCAAACAGATAACGATAGAGCTGTCGCGGTGTATTGCACTCGCCCCGTCGACCGTAGCTCCTGCTTCGCAGATCCCTTTCTACAAATGGCAAATCAAGAGACACTATTCCGATAGATCGATATCCCACCACTACTAGTCCCAATACTGCAATTAATCACTAACACCTTGAAACGATAGTTGTGCTGGCCAAGCCAAAGTATCTCTAACTGCTCGGTCAGAGAAAAAAAAGACAGAAACAACAGCAAATGAACACAGTGGCACACAGAGGCATCCGTTCACAGACAGTCCCCACCGAAGCACAATCACCGACAAAAAGAAGCGCATACACAATCACGCCAGTAACACCATCGTCCTCCCACCGCCCACGCAGCCCCACACAACCACCATGCAGAGTGGCAGGATCCCGGCAAAAAGACAAACATGACCATTGGAACCGCTCGTGCAACCAAACATTTCTACCACAGAGCAGTCCTGATGCCGCGAAAGACACACAAGGACCGAGACAGACCCACGTGGCAGCGTTACAACCGGCGACCATCAAGCGCTTCCGAGGATGTAATGGTGACACGGGAGAGGAGTGGGGGACTCGCCGTTCGCCAGCAGTCAAGGCGGCGTTCCTCCCTCACGTGGGTCGGCATCGCAAAACAAACAGCGGCACCATAAGCACACACGGCACACACAGAAGGAAGCATGAAGAAGTGCGGTGGCGACACTCAGACACGGGGGACAAGGGTCCACGTCAATCGTGCGGTCGGTGCCTTCCTTCTCCCACTGGGACGCCACTTCACCAATGCAGTCGCCTGCCTCCTCCCCACCAACACAGCAAGGGAGCAACAGCGGAAGATGCGACACGTGCGACGAGCACGCAGCCACAGAGTCCCACTGCTGCCGCCATAACCACACAAGACTGACTGCAGGGCGCAAAAAGAAGGGTAAACACCCCATCAAACGCTTCAGCATCACGTGGAAGAACCGCAACCGACAAATAAGGCACAGCACCGTGAAGCAGGCACCAAAGCCAAACCTCCTCCAACAAATTCACCGTAAAGCAAAGAAAAAAACACAATTTGAAAAAGAAAGTGCCGGTGCAGAGGCAATAAACGGTTGTGGTGCGCAGCAGCCGTAGCATCGCACCCTTCCCTCATCTAACGGCACCGCACCACAACGCACCGTGACGACAGCCTGCAATGACGACGAATGAGTAGCACACGCAAAGCGGCAGAAACGTTTCCTCCTGTACTCGCTCAAATTTATGCTCTCAGTATGTACTGCCAACGACACAGGGAAGGACACGGAAGGGGACTGTCCTGTCCATCCACCTTCTGCCCACAACAGACCCTCCCCATCCTCCTCCTCGCCACGCCCTGGGTGCCGCGCAACGCCGTCAAGCAAATCCACTTGTATGGAAGTCTCCAATGCGCGGGGCGGAGCTGGCAGCCACCCACGCTCACTCCCCCGCACACATCCTCTCCCACAACCTTCCCACACACACCAGGGCAAAGACGCGGAGAGGAAAAGCCCGCCGCACAACGTACGCAAGAGCACAGCTATCCACGTCACACCGCAATAAAGAGTCATGCGCACAGCGCCCGATTCTCCGCCACCCACCAACCCGGTCAATAA
>NW_001849083.1:0-5425 GCF_000209065.1 Trypanosoma cruzi | reverse complement strand
GAACGGAATAAGAGTGGATTCACCACATCCTCAAAGTTAACACCAGGTGACTGTATGTTTATACATATACCATCCGTTAGCCTCAATCGTGGCCCGTTCACTCTATTCGGATAGGATACATATATTTATTTATTAAATGCGAGGTGGCAGACTTTGGGGTCCTGCAGCCACAACACCCCGCTGCACGGTGGAAACCAAAAGGGGCGGGTGGGAAGGTAAAATAAAAATAAAAGATTATCCGGCCGCTGTCGGCTCCCTGATGCCCTTAAAGTGGTGAGATAGAAAACTGTCGTAAAGAAGTGTATATTTGTTTTAGCAGGATATATACATTACCTAATTTAGCTTGCCCACAATTATTTTATTAACAAGCTCCTAATAACATGTAAAAAAAACACAGACTCACATACATCGTTCATTGGCGGCCCAGCACACACACGCACATCCTCATCACGTGCCCCCAGCAGAAGCACACACGCACGCGGGTCGAGTGCGGGGAGTGGCACGCTCCACGGGGGCACGGGGCGGTCAATGACACATTCCACGTCGTTCGGCCACGGAGCACACAGGGCACGAACCGGGGTGCAGCAACCAATTAAGCAATAAATTAGGATTCAACACGCACAGGAAACAAATCTTTTCGTCCATTTGTCAATCGCACGACGGGTATATCACGTCTTCTGAGGCACGTTCCACACGGGCGACAGGCGATGTGTCGTTGCCGAAGCGCGCCATCAGCGCAGCGTAGTCGTCCTCCTGCACGTGATGGACACACATCGAGGTCGGCACCACCTGCGAGTGCCCCGTTTCATTGCGAGCGTCATGGAAATGACAACCCAGCACCTTGACGTATAACATTGGCTTGTACTTCACTTCCTTCTCAAGTACCCAACCAACCATGTTGTCCTCGTAGTGAAACCGGAGCAGTGCAAACTCGTGGTCACGTTCCTTGCTGTACGGCAGGTATGCCAGGCGCCGCAGCGGTTCGTACGACACCAACGCCTCCGCCACATCCCTCGACAAGGTGTAGCACCAGCCAACCATAAATGTGCTGCCCGGTAAGCCCTTATCCTCAAAACTGGATGTACCGATGTGGACGCCCATGTAGATCCCTCGGCGCGGCAGGAGGCGCAGGTGAGCAACAAACAGCGGCACACGGAGGAACATGTCGTCATCGCCCTTCGCAATGTAACTCGCGTTCGGGAACAGGCGGTGAGCAAGGTCAAACCACATGTAAACCTTTCGGGTCAAAGCCACATCCGCCTCATCGCCCAGACATCCGTAGTGACCAATTTTTTTGTTTGTCGTCACGCGGCCCTCGTTCATTGGCAGCGCAACCACATCGTTCCACTGCGACGCCTCCTCCAGCAGCGCGGCAGAGTAGTCGTAGCCGTGCGACGGGTGCCGCCCAAGGACGTACAGCACAAGCATCGCACCGGTGAAGTCGTTCGCCCTCGTCGCCACTCCGGGAAACCGCCAGCACGTCGACCGCTGCAGGTTGCGTCGTGTTCGCCTCTCCTCGTCGTCCGTGGAGGGGATGCCCAGCAAAATCAGATACTCCCGCCGGCTCCACGTGTCCACAACACGGCGTGGGATGTAAGCAAGCGCTGCGTCGTCCACTGTGGCGGCTCGCGGGTGGCGGAGGTTGTTGGGTGCCGGTGCGGCATCATCGTCAGCGGGGACAAAGCTGAGGGACAGAAAATTCGTGACCGCAATGAAGAGAATCAGCAGCACGGCAACCCGCCTCAGCTTCCGCTTCATCGTCGGCAGTTTTGTTTTCGCCATTGTCGCTTTCGGTGTGAAAATCTAGGCAAAAGAGAAAAGGGCGGAGAGAGTGTGAGGGCAGCATGCAGCAGACACAAACAGCACGGGCAACAACAGGAAACAACACAGCCACGCGGTGCCACGCAGCCACGCGAGTACGCGAATGCCCGTCAGCCAACCCACTGCGCCCCACCCGAATCCGGGACGGTGCGGGTGAAGGGGTCAGGGCGGCGGAGAAGCCGACAGCACGCCGCCGCGGTGGCTCGACGATCCGCAGCCAACGCTTTTTTGCTATTCCTTGTGTCTTCTCAAATACGTCCCATGGTCTGCACTCCAGCCACCGTCGCAGTGAACGTCCGCCCTGCTGAGTGAAAACGTGAAGGAAAGCCGCGGTCCCCGGATGGCGCTGCAGCAGGCGGCGTGAAACACAACCCCGCGACGCATCCGCCCGGCCTAGCGCACTCGCTCGATAATCAGTACACTGGCAGATATTTTCGCAACACCATCTAACAACAAGGAAAAGAGGAGAGGAACTACCTGCCACAAGCATCGGCGTCCTGCCGCAGCCGCGACGGGCCTGGCGCCTTTCTGCATCCAGGGGGAACCGCGCCGACTCCCTGGTGAAGCACGGATTACTCACTTCCCCAGTGTCCACTCCACGTTTCTGTCCGGGCGCCTGCCGAGCCGGGCAGCGGAGTAGGTGCGGACTTCTCCCCTCGCACAGTTCACATCGGCCGGTTTGCACGACGTCCGGTCGACGCCCGTGGCATGCCGTGCGGTGGCGCGTCAGTCCGTCATTGCCGCAGCGCCAAAAGCCGCATGCTGGACGGCAAAATCCGAGCGGTGGTGATCCCATCGTGGCGCCGTCGCCGGGCAAGGTGCACTTTCTCGGCGGCCCGACACTCTGCCGTCGTGGAATCGGCAACAGTGCGACGTTGATGAATGGATGTGTGTGCTGCTTTGGGCGCACGGTGCGCCGTCCCCCGCCGGCATTCGCCTCCTGCGCGGAGGAGGGGGTCTCCCTCGAAGGCAAAGTTGCTGTGCGGGTTTGGCCTTCTTCCCGCTGTGTTTCGAGCCTGGCGGCGTGCGTGCGTTGTGACTCTATTTTTTGGCGTCGTGACACTCTCGCCGTCGCAGAGATTTTGCCGGACGTGGCAGGCCGGGCCCATGCATTGCGTGGCGGGGGTGCGATCAGCGTGCCGTCCCTCGCCCTCGTCCTCGCCCAAGTGGCGGGTGGTGGTTCCGGTGGAATTCCCGGCGGCTCCGGTTCACCAGGAGGAATTGACTTTCCACAGCGCCTGGGAGCGCGTAATGCCACGGACGTTGGCCACGTGCGTCACGACGCTGGCGCGGCAACCGCAGTGCTTGCCGCACACCGGGCAGTCTGCCGGGCGTCGGATCGTGGCGGGGTAAGGTCAGCGGGAGGAGGAGGCGTTTCCGTGCGAGGTTCATTGCGTGCCTGCTGTGCGGCATCCGAGTTGCACCAACAGCATGTGCTCGGGATGGCGGGCCGCAGTGATTTTTTTTTTTTTTTCTACTCTTACCAGCGCGTCTGGCTATACAGTGCCATCTGGGCACCGAAGAGGTGGTCGAGCAACGACAAAAGTTCCCTGCTATGAAGCAACTGCCATTGAGAGAACTTTCCGAGGCGAAGGTCCTGTTCAATGCGCAGCCGTTGACGCACAGCCAAGGTGCCTGGACATTCTAGAAGCAGATGGTGCAAGGTTTCCTGCAGGCCAATTGGCGTGCTTGTGGAAGCTGGCTGATCCTGCGGCAGCAGAGATCGCCTCCTGGCACTGCTGTTTCGATGCCGTGTGGCGTCTGGGTTGTGTGCGCAGCGACTTCTGTGCTGTGCGGTGCTTCTCCGTGTGGGGAAAACCATGTCACAGAAATCACATTTGAGCTCGGGAAGCGGTGGAGGATGTTCCGGATGGAATGACCGACAGTGACTGACGAGACCCGAGAATCCCGTCAATGTGGAATCACAGTGCGGACATTTCTCCTTCCGACGGCGTGTGAGGGTCCGTCTGCTTACTGGAGAGACGTCTTCCTCCCTCGCCGACGGGGGAACAGTGTCCGTCCCCGGTGCGGTTGGATCGTTGTTAGAGCGCATATATGCAGACTGTCCCGGTGAGATGTTGCAGAAACGGCATTGGTTCGTGCAATCTCTCACAGCCCAGTATAGTCGGCCCCAGAGCTCAGATTCCCCGCACCTTGCCCTTGCGAGGTGAACCAGTTCCTGACGGTGGAGAACTTCCTGAGTGATCAGGTCCTTACCGCTGAGATCTGATGGCCTTGTGCCGCAAAGCAAGTAGCGATGAGTGTCTTGACGAATGGTACTACGCCACTTGTTGGTGAGCTGGGTAGTAAAACATGTCAGCAGATCCGTATGCCATAAAGGTGCGATTCCATGCTCCGTGTATTGTCCACTTTCCATAGTCTGCGTCGCATACTGATCTGCAAGCTCGTTAGCATGTACTCCGCAATGTCCGTAACAAAACTGCAGGTGCACGGACCAGCCAGCACGCGTCAGTGTTAAGAGACGCTGCCAGATCTGATCCTCCGTCCAGTCTGTCTGACTGAGCGGCCCCTTGTTTAGAGCCGCTAGAAGAGACTGACTGTCCGTAACCACAAGCAGGGTTTTACGCCTGTGGCGGATACGAGGGATCATCAGCTTCTCTAGGGCTAGAAGCAGCGCACGGGATTCCGTCCTGTAGCTGCATGGGCCTGCACCGCAGTTTATGCTGGCCTTTTCTATTATCTCCGATGAGTTGAGGGATGAAAGCAGTATTCCAACCCCTGCTGACTTGGGAACGTCGACACCGCCATCGGTCGCAAGTATCCACGAACGATGGCTGTGCAGCGCCAGAGCCTCTTCGCTGACTCTGCGCTTTTCCCTTATCAGCTTTTCTTCGTCCGTTATTGAGTGGTCTATCGGAAGTTCCACACCGATGGTGGCCCGGTGTGCGGAGGCCGCAAACCAGGGAGGAATGGAGCTGCGAAAGAACCGCTCTTCGCGTGGTGAGCTCTCGGTGATGCCATAGTCCTTTGTGTATGCGTCTACGAAGGCATATAGCTCGTCCCGAGATAATGGCGAGATGCGGAAACCGGCGCGAGGTGGTGGCTCAGGCGGGGGTCTCCGCATCCAGTCCATCTGACATGCGCGTGTGTTCTCAAATATGGAGAGCCGCGCGCGCAGGCAAAGGACGTGGAGCGGCGGCATATTAGCCTCCAGTAGTGCGGATTCCGGGTCAACAGTGCTCGGAACTCCGCTGACAATGCGTGCCAGAGTTGCGTACGTCTTCTGCATCTCATTCTTCGCTGAATCCGTCGCTACTGCCCATATGAGCTCGCTGCCATAGCGTAATTTGGAAGCACCGTATCCAATGACGAACGTGCGTAGGTCATGTGGAGATGGTCCCGCCTCGTTGTGCGCTATGCAGCGTAGCTGCGATATCCGTTGCGAAGTGGCAGCGCATTGCTTGGAGGCCGCCACATTTAGCGTCAGTCGTTGATCGAGATCCATGCCAAGAAGCTTCGTAGTTCGCGATGCCCCCATGGTCATGACTGGGATTTGACATCCAGCCACTACCAGGGGCCACCTTCCTTCACGAACATAATCTGACTCCGTGTGCGTGGGTAGTGTGAACCAAGCAGCTTCACA
>NW_001849082.1:8455-10395 GCF_000209065.1 Trypanosoma cruzi | reverse complement strand
TGCGACGCGGTGCCGTCCACCAACCGAGGGGCCGCTCATTGAGGTAAGCGTGGCAGACGACACTGCCACCATTGCACGGCGCGTTTGGGCTGAACTTTCCGCACGTGGTTTGACGGACATACCCGAAATTCAGACACTCGACATGGCGGCAGCATTGGGCGTGGCGAACGCCTGCGAGTCTTTTCTGTGCCGTTTCCCCCGCCACGTGGAGTATGCTGCAATTCAGATTGCGTCACCCGAGAGGGTTCTCGAGCTTGTGCCGCCAGAGATGCTGGACGGCAAGAAGGTGCAGAAGGCCTTCCATGTGACGACGCTGTACCTGGGTCGTGACGCCTGCAAGGACCCTGTCCTGCTGCAGCAGCTGGTGGGGGTGCTGGGCGAGTCCATTGAGCTCACGCTGACGAGCGTTGCGTCTGATCCGAAGGGGACGGCGATCGCGGTGCGCAACGAGGGAGAGTTCCCCTGCGAAAATGTTCATCCACACATCACCATCGCGAACGCGCCGGGTGTTCCGCCTGTGTACAGCAACGAGCTGCTGGACGATTCCCATGCGGATGACCCGTGCCGCACCGTCGTCAGTCTCCCCGCCGGCACACGCGTCACCGGGACATTTGTCTTCAGGTAGCCGTGAGGGACACTGCGGTGCTCGCCGCTGGCTGCAGTGGCATCCTCTGCCACCCCATGCTGGGCTCGTGGGGTGCTGGTGGCCGTGGTGGTGTAAGCACCTGCCTTGTGACTGCATCGCCGAGTGTACTGCATGACGTTCCCACTCTCCCGTGGCAACCCCGCTTCCCACATTCAGTATTGTGATGGTTCTATGGACTTCCGCTGTTGTTTTCTAGGAGCTTGTGGATGGAATAATCGCGGGGAAGGCTGGCTATTTAAATTAATATGTATCCTGGTAAAACGAATACACTTTTTTACGACACTTTTCTACCGTATGATTTTTGGTATGACCACGGCTGTAGGGGATTAGGGAACCGATAGCCGCCAGATAATTTCGTAAATTCAATTTTGCCATCTCACCCACTCCCTTTTGATTCCCACATTGCGGTGGGGTCTTGTGGCTGGAGAGCCCCAAAGTTTGACACTTCGTAAATTATTATTAATATATATATGTATGTATCCAATCCGAATAGGGTGCAGCATGTCACGAGAGTGGCTATCGGAATACATATGTGTATATATAATTACTTGGGCAAAGCTTGAGGGTGTGGTGAGTCCACTGCTTTTTCACTTACCCCTTCTTCCTCTTGTATTGCTTGATTTTCGTAAATAACTTTACGATCCGGTCAATCGCCCTAGGCGAATATTTGCTTCTGTTTGCTCTTACCTCCCTCTGGTGCGAATCGGTGTGCCTCTTTGATTGGACGTCTTCCTTATGCCCCAAGCAAGGTGACACATGTTTTATTATTGCGGCTGCGCGCCACAGCCATCCATCGCTTCCTTCGCCGGCGGTGTCTTTGATTGCTGGTTTGCGTGGCGAGGTGCTAATTTGTGCGACTGCTCGTGTGACCCACTCGTGTTGCAGGATGGCTGTGTGGGAGGAGCTCGTTCATTTCCACGTTGCCGCGTAACTGAGGGTGAGTGCTGGTAGCCACTGAACGGCGTTGCGCCTTGTGTGCCGGCTGCTGTGCTTCCACGTTGTGCTGAGATGCTTGAGGGGGCAATTGTTTTCCTTTTTTGTTTGCATCCCACTCGTCTGGTCATGGCGGCTGCAACGAGACTCTGCGGCAGCCTGATCTTTGCGGGTGTTACATCTCCTGCTGTTGTCTCCTCGTTGTGTCGGTGGGGAGGAGGCGGGCGACGGCGTCCGTGGAGTGGTGCTGCGGTGGGAGAAAGAAAGCACTGACCGCCGCTGTCGGCGACCGTCTTTGCTGCCGGCGATCCGACGATATGACCTCACCGTTGTCACACCCAACTGAGATCGATGCGGGCCG
>NW_001849082.1:5321-8355 GCF_000209065.1 Trypanosoma cruzi | reverse complement strand
AGACACACGAACTGCGCGGCGGCGGCGTGATTACAAACCGGACGTCTGAAGGTCAACCGACCGCAGAGTCGATGTGGACCCTTGTCCCCCGTGGCTGAGTGCCGCCACCGTGCTTCTTTATTCCTCCCTTTTGCCCTTGTGCATGCAGTGTGCGCATGATGCCGCTCTTTGTTCTGCAATGCCGACCCACGTGAGCGAGAAACGACGCTTTGACTACTGGCAACTGACGCACTCACCACCCCTTTTCCGCGCCACCACCACCACCACGTTCACGGACGCGCTCGATGGCTGGCGGTTGCAGCAATGCCACGTGTATCTGCCTCGGCTTTTGTGTGTTGTCCACGGCATCGGGGCCGTCATGTGTTGGAGGCATTTGGTGAGAAGGGCGTTGCCAATGGTCATTTGCCTCTTTGCCGGGGTCCCGCCACTCTGCACGGCGGTTGTGCGGGGCTGCGCGGGCGGTGGGAGGCCGATGGCATCACTGGGCTGACTGCGTCTGCGCGTCTTTGTGTCGCTGGCTGTGATGTGATGTGGAATGTCTGTGGCCGGATGCCGCTGCGTGCTACTGTGTCTGGCTACTGTTGTTGCTGCCTTTTTCTTGTTTTGCCTTGCAGATAGAGATACTGTGGCTTGACCACCACAGCTATCGTTTCAAGGTTTTAGGAATTACTCGCAGCAGTAGTAGTAGTATTATTAGTAGAAGTAGTAGTGGGATAACGATCTGGCGGAATCGGGTCACTGTATTTGACATCTGTAGGAAGGGATTTGCGGAGCAGGAGGCACGGTCGACGAGACGAGTGCGAGACACACCACGACAGCCCTGTTGGTACCTGGTTGGGTTGGTGGATGTGGTCTGCGGTGGGCGCGTGTCCGCACAGCCGGCACCGCGTGCAGCGCAGGGCCATTGCGGCTGTGCGTGTGGCGGTGCTGCTTTTGGTGTTGGCGCTGGTGTCGTTGGCGGCGTGGATGCCCGCGGTGCATGCGGTGGCGTTGCGACTGCGGGGCGGTACGGTGGAGAGAGCCATCACGGTGGGCCGCGCCCTGGACACGGTGCTGATGGACGGCGTGTGCATCACGAACGGCGTGGCTGTGGTGCTCGACGTTGCGGCGATGCTTCCCGGCGCGCTGCGCATCGAATTGAGGAACTGCGCTTGCGACGGCGGTGCGCAGATATACGTGCGGGGCTACAGCGGCGAGCCGGCGAGTGACCGGAGCCTGGAGGTGAGCGTGAGCGGGCTGTCCGGGAGCTACTGCTCGCTCGTGTTTGTGCACAACCTGCCGGCACACACGAACGTGACGGTCTGTGACTCGACGATTGTGACGCCGGGGCCGATGCGCTACTCCCAGCTGAGCGGGCTGACGGACGCGGTGGCGTCGCCGCTTGTGCTGCACGCGACGTCGCTGTTGCAGACGCAGCTGCGTGTGAGCAGCACCGTGCTGAGGTCGTCGCAGGCGGGCGGGTCGGCGGTGTACGTTGGCGGCGGTGTGGACCTGTTGTCGAGCGCGGTGGTGCTTGACGGCGTGTCGCTGGAGGCGTCGGGCGGTCCGACCGCTTCCGCGATGCATGTGGCGTCCTCGTCGCGTCTCAGTCTGCGGAGCCACTCGGTGTTCTCCGTGACGAACGTGTCGGTTGTGAGCGGCGGCGGCGGCATTGTGCTTGGAGAGCGCCTCGCGGTGTTTGATTCGGTGCTGCGCTTCGTGGGCGTCGAGGGGTCTGCTGCGTCGCCGTTGGTACGCTGCGGCGGTGGGACGGTCGGTGCCGGCGGGTGGCTGGACCTGCACGACGTGTGGGCGGTGGGCGAGGCGTCGACTGTGGCGTCGCTGTCAGGGGTGACGCTGGGCGGCGGCGCCGTGTCGATTGCTCGCTGCGCTGCCACCGGCGCTACGCTTGTCTCCGGGCCGACGATCACGAGCGGCGCTGTGTCCGTGCAGTGCAACCGTGCCGGCGGCCGCGTGCTGCAGAGCAGCGGCGACTACCGCTTGGCCGGCCTGATCTCCGTGAGCGTGGTGCCGTGCGACGGCTGTGCGGCTGCGCTGGCGTGCTTTGGTGCGCTGACGGCGTCGTTCTCCGAGTGCGTGTGCAACTGTCGTGCCGGCGGTGTGGGCGAGGCGTGCCTGCCGTTCGACGTGCCGGCTGCGAGGGCCGGCGGTGGTGGTGGCGGTGCGCAGGGCTGCGTGAGTGGCGTGACGCTGACGGAATCGGTGACGGTTGGCGGCGGTCAGGCGACGGCGTGCTTCGACTCGGTGGTGTTCAGCGGACCGATCACTGTGGCGGTGGACCTGCGCTCGATGGACGCGTTCGCTGACGCACTGAACGTGACGCTTCGCCACTGCGTGCTTGTGGGCGGTGCGCAGCTGCGGATTGGCGGCCTCAGCGAGAGCACAGCGCACCTGGTGCCGCACGCCCTCGTCAACATGACGAATGTGACGTCGCTGGAGGGCACGATTGTGCTGCATGGCACGATGCCGCTGAACTCGAGTGTGCTGCTGGCGAACTCGACGCTGCGCGCGACGGTTGGCGGGTCGCAGTACGTGCCGACGACCCCTGGCAACGAGAAATCACGGTACGGCCCCGCGCTTGTTCTGGACGGCGTCCGGCTTCTGTCGACGCGGTTCGTCATGACGCGGTCGACTCTGGTGTGTGGCGGGGGTTCGTGCGCTGCGATACTTGTGGAGCGCGGCCTCGGCGTGAACCTGTCCAGTGTCTTTTACATGGACAACTGCGCTGTCATGTCGCAGATGCACGTGATGTATGCTATTGCGTCGGGCCTGCGTGTCAGCAGCGGCTCCGTGTTCTCCATACAGAACAGCTCGTGGAATGCTCCGAGCACCGAGTACTACAAAGGCGCGTGTGTGTTTGGGGACGTTGTGGTGTCTGGCGGCAGCGTGCTGCAGGTTATGTCCAGCGAGTTCCGTCTTGGCTTTGCCATGCTCATGGCAACCACGCTGACCGTGACTGGCGGCAGCTGGCTGGTGCACCGCGACAACGCGTTCCGCACCGCCTACGTTGTGTACGTGGCTAAATACGACGGCG
>NW_001849082.1:0-5221 GCF_000209065.1 Trypanosoma cruzi | reverse complement strand
GTGCCGTGGATGGCGCAAGACGGCGTGCGGATTGTTGTGCAGAACGTGTCACTGCGTAACGGCGCCGTGCTGTACGTGATGGGCGGAGGAGCGTTGCGCGGTGCGGGGGCGGCGGGAAGCAACGAGAGCGGGCCGGTGGAGTTGTCCGTGTGCGATGTGGAGGCGCTGAACGGCGCGATTGTGCTGACCGGCACGTTTCCCGCGGGGTCCGCGCTGACTGTGACGGACTCCCTGCTGGTTTCCGCGGGGTCGACGCCGCTTGTGTATCTTTCCGGCTCGCGGTCCTCGCCGTACGCACCGGTGCTGGTGCTGTCGGGTCTGCGGCTCGTGCGGTCCGTGCTGGTTGTGTCCGGCGTGTCCCTCGTGACTGTGATGACTGGTGGGCGGACGGTGGTGGTGGACGGCGCCGTGCTGGAGCTCGTCGGCGGCGGTGTCGCGCTGGACGCGACTGTGTTCGGTGGCGAATATGCGTTGTACGCGAGTGCGCGCGTGGTGGCGTCGGAGGGCGCTGTTTTGCGCGTGTCGGGGAGCCAGGTGTACGCCGCGCATGGATTGGTGTTCGACAACGGGGTGATGGCCAACGCGTCCGCCGTCGTGGTGAATGACAACGCCGGTGCGCTGACGGATGGCGCGCTGCTGGTGCTGCGGGAGACGGCGTCGTTTGTGTCCGGGTCGTGGCTGTCGGTGCGCGGCAACAGCATCAGCGGCAGGCTCCTTTCGCTGCCTCCGTACCCGCGCAGTGCGGAACTTGTGCAGAGCACGCTGACGTTTCACAAGAACGCTGGCAGTGGGCCCGCTGTGATGGACGGCACCGTTGAGCTCGGGAGCGCCGGCCGAAAGTTTGTCGTGGGGTGCCTGACGCTCAACGGGCAGGCGCTGCAGCCGATCAACTACAGGTCCGCCGGCATCATCGGGAAAGTTCGCCCCGTGGCGTGCAGCGTGTGTGACGCCGACGTGAGCTGCTTTGCTGCTGCGACGAGGGCGATGTCGGAGTCGTGCCGCTGCCGCTGTGCTGAGGGCGGGTACGGGCGCGACTGCCTGCCGGTGTACCTGCCGCACGTGGACGGGTGCAACCGCACGCCCGAGAAACCGCTGCTGAGCCACACGGCGACGCTGACGGCGACGCGCAGCCTGACACCAACGTGGACGCCAACACCGCCAACAACGAGCCTGAGTGCGACGCGCTACAGTCCGACGAACTACGGACCGACGGAGACGCCGCAGGTGACGGAAACGGTGACGCTGCTGCCCACGCCGACCCCGGCAGCGTCGGTTACGGCGACGGTGCTGCCGACCGCGACAATGACGGCATCGGAGTCACTGAGCGTGAGCCTGTCGGTGAGCAGCACGCCGTGGTGGAGCGACGTGGCGTGCCCGACACTTACCGTGACGACGACGGCGGCTGGTGGGAGCCTGACGCAGAACGACATTCGCGGCGGTGGGAGCGCCGTCCCGACACGGCTGATGGTGACGCTGCCGCCGCCGTTCCGGTGGGCAAGCGACCCGCAGCTCGGCACGCACCTGAGCTTCGTGCCGGTGTCGACGGCGCAGCCGACCGGCTTTGGTGGTCCGTGGGGAGCGATGCTGCGCAACGCGACGTGGGAGCGCAACGCGACGAATCCGTCCACCGTCCTGGAGCTGGCTGTGCCCGTGCACCGCGGCTACTTCATTGGTGCCGACGAGACGATAGTCATTCGCTGCGACGCTGTGGCGGTGTCTGGCGGCTGCAACGGTGTGCTACTTGGGTCTTTCACCATCGCGTCTAACACGCCGCCCGCCGTTGCCAGCGCCCTCTCGGCGATCACCGGCGTTGTTGCGGGTGCGACGGCTGTTGCCATGGTGGTGACCGGCGGGCTGGGCTCCATCCTGGAGATGCAGGCACTCGGCGTGTTTGCGAAGATGTCATGCGCCTCGGCGCAGGAGCGTGCGAGCACCGTTGCGCTGCCGTACTTCCTGTCGGTGTTCGCTGCCCTTGACCCGCTGTGGATGGTGGTGGGCAACGCGCTGCTCGCCGCTGTGTTCGGGTGCGTGCACTACGGTGTGACGGCGGCCTTCCAGCGGTGGCGCGGCGTGGACGCGGCGAGTGCGTGGGCGGCGATGCGCTTCCCGAGCCTGACGTACGTCGTGGCGCACGCGATGCACCTCGGCATCTTCTTCGGCTCCGTGTTCGCACTGGCGATGCCCGGCGCCCGCGTGCAGCACTACGTGATTGGTGTCTTTGGTGTGCTGTACGGTGTGGCGTTTCCTGCTGGCGTTTGCTACTTGATTGCCCGCCACACGGGCGCGAGCTTTACGAAGTACTGGCAGTTTTCGAGGAAGCCGCTGCACGAGCGCCTGCTGTACCCCGTCGGGTATTGGCACCCCGCGGCGCAGCAGCGGATGTACGGCAGCATGCTAACGAACATGAAGGGCAGCTACGTGTACTGGTGCGTGTTCCAGCTGTCGGTGCTGTGCGTGGTGGGCCTGATTGCGGCTGTGCACCCGCCCGTGGGAGTCTGCCACGTCCTGTACTTCTGCATGGCTGCTGTGCTGCTTGCGGGTGCGGGCGTGGTTGCCTTCACGAACATGATGCGCTCGGCCTTCCTGACGGTGATGCGCACGGCGAGCTTTGTGCTCCTTGCGGCGCTGTGCCTGACCAGCGCGGCCAACCATCTTGCGCCCAGCGACGGCGGAGCGAGGGCGTACGCGGCACTTCTGATGCTGCTGACCACTGTGCTGCTTGCGGCCACTGTGTACTGTGCGGCTGTGTGGTACGTGGAGGACCGCCACTGGCAGGAACTGCGCGAGCCACAGCGTGGAGGGCTGGATGCGCTGCTGCGCGATGACGAGGAGAGCGACGAAGAGTTGCGGAAGCACCACGACAGGACATCATCGTCGTACGCTTCAGGCACCGCCGGCGCGTCGTCGTACCGACCACCCGCACCGCCGCAGTGGGAACGCATCATTGGTAGCAACGAACGCAACCCAGATACCATTGACCGTCAGCCGCAGCCACTGGGCGTCGACGCGCACTCCAACGCATTAACCTTCCTGGACCGTGCATCAACTACACGCGGAAGCGTGAATCACGCTATCCTGTGACATGCGCCACGTGAAATTTGTGTGCGGTGCTGGCCGATGGGGGGAGATGGCGCGGGGCCACGGCTGCTGCGCGCCGCGGCCAGTCATTGTATGGCGCACCAACAGTGTCGTTCATTTTTGTTTTCATTGGCGCTTTTCTATTGTCTTTCTTTTCTGCCAGTGTTGGCTTGACTGTCTTTTATGTTCTGGATAATGTGTGTGGAGTTTTCATCGTCCCATGTTCTTACTTTGCTTAACTTGACTGTGCTGTGCTGTTTGTTGTAATTCTTTCTCGTTTCTTTTGTCACTCCGTGATCCGCCACCACCAGCGGCCGCTGCGTGTATATCGCTGCGTGGAAGTGGCGGGTGTGCGGTGCTGGCCGAAGTGGGGAGATGACGCAGGGCCACGGCTGCTGCCCGCCACGGCCAGTCATTGTATGGCGCACCAACAGTGTCGTTCATTTTTGTTTTCATTGGCGCTTTTCTATTGTCTTTCTTTTCTGCCAGTGTTGGCTTGACTGTCTTTTATGTTCTGGATAATGTGTGTGGAGTTTTCATCGTCCCATGTTCTTACTTTGCTTAACTTGACTGCGCTGTGCTGTTTGTTGTAATTCTTTCTCGTTTCTTTTGTCACTCCGTGATCCGCCACCACCAGCGGCCGCTGCGTGTATATCGCTGCGTGGAAGTGGCGGGTGTGCGGTGCTGGCCGAAGTGGGGAGATGGCGCAGGGCCACGGCTGCTGCGCGCCACGGCCAGTCATTGTATGGCGCACCAACAGTGTCGTTCATTTTTGTTTTCATTGGCGCTTTTCTATTGTCTTTCTTTTCTGCCAGTGTTGGCTTGACTGTCTTTTATGTTCTGGATAATGTGTGTGGAGTTTTCATCGTCCCATGTTCTTACTTTGCTTAACTTGACTGCGCTGTGCTGTTTGTTGTAATTCTTTCTCGTTTCTTTTGTCACTCCGTGATCCGCCACCACCAGCGGCCGCTGCGTGTATATCGCTGCGTGGAAGTGGCGGGTGTGCGGTGCTGGCCGATGGGGGGGAGATGGCGCAGGGCCACGGCTGCCGCGCACCACGGCCAGTCATTGTATGGCGCACCGACAGTGTCGTTTATTTTTGTTTTCATTGGTGCTTTTCTATTGTCTTTCTTTTCTGCCAGTGTTCATTTGATTGTCTTGTAATTTCCAGCGATTGTGCAGGGGGCTACGCGTTTGTGGCTTGGCTGCGGCAGAAGAGCGCGCTTGGGTGTTGGAGCCCGCTGCATGCATTTTTTTTTTTTCTGGGTGTGATGCATCAGGTGGTGTGTGCTGTCCCGAAGTCCTGCCTCTCTCCTCCTGCCTGTTTGTTTTCAGTCCGGTGTGGCACTGCGGTGCACGGGCGAAGTAGTCGTTTGGTTTTTTGTGATGCGTCGCATCTCACGCTTTGCTGCGCAGTTGGTTTGTGGGGGACGAAGTTGTGCCACGACGCGTGGGGATGATGCCAGCCGCACAGAGCGCAAGGAGGACGTTGTGACGCCGTGGGGTGTTGCCGCCACGGGCCCGAGGGGTGTGGACTATGACCGCGTCCTCGCACTATTCGGGTCGGAGCCCGTTGATGAGCCCCTTCTGCAGCGGCTGGAGGAGACACGCAACGGACGGGAGGAGCACGCGCAGGCAACCGGCACCGCACAAGGGGAGGCGGGACAGATGGCATTGCATCATTTTTTCCGCCGCGGCATTGTCTTCTCCCACAGGGATTTTGGAACCGCCCTTGACTGCGTGCGTGCGTCCCTTGCGACGGGGACACACCGCGCGTACTTGTACACTGGCCGTGGACCGAGCGCGCGGTCGATGCACATTGGCCATTGCATACCGTTTTTATTGACGCGTTACCTGCAGGATGCGCTCGGTCTTCCGTTGGTGATTCAGATGCCCGATGATGAGAAGCACTTCTTCCGCGACATTCCCGTCAGCGGGGAGAGGGCGAGCGGGTTGGTGGCGGAGAACATAAAAGACATCGTTGCCTTTGGCTTCGATCCACGCAAGACATTTATATTCCGCAACACGGTGTACATGGGGGACATGTACCCAACTGTCGTGCAGGTGCAGCGCATGTTGACGCTGAGCGCTGTGAAGAATACATTTGGCCTGAAGGATAGCGACAATGTGGAAAGGCAGCTTC
>NW_001849081.1:4863-10293 GCF_000209065.1 Trypanosoma cruzi | reverse complement strand
CGAGCAAAAAAGTGACATGGCCCACACAACCGACTACAACATAACAGAAAGAAAAGGGCATGCAGCGACAACGAAAAGGATGGCGACAAAAGAGAAAGCGTAAAGGAGAAACACAGGCCAGTCAAATAATGAAAATACAACACAAAGCTTTGCGCAATCAACAGAAATGAACAACAAAACGCGAATTCCATTCCCCTCAGTCTATGCGTCCGTCGTTTTGCCGCGTATCTCGTTTTCTCCCCCCTTGCAGACCAGCACCAACGAGCCAATCCCCTTAAAAAAAACTCAAAACAAAAGAAACAGACAAAAAAACTTATTTCATTGTATCTTCCCGCGTTTTCAGAAACTCAAACAAACAACGACACACAAACACAATTGTAGAATCGTATGCGGCCCCTGCGCTCAATCCATAACCCAATACCAGGCAAGTAAGCATTGGAGATCAATATATTTATATACCACAAAGGGGGAGGAAGGGCTGTTCAAAAAGAGAAAAACACCACTGTTGAAAGACCGGAAACGCGGTATTTGTATCTGCTAACGACTCGTCACACAAAGCTATAATGGAAAAAAATACAAAAAGGGATTTAAAAAAACAGACCTGCTCCCTTGGGGGGTTGTTGTCTGAGCCTCATTTACACATGCAAGTAGACCCAAACAAATGGTTACATGCTTATAGGCCACGGGTCAACCAACGGGTGGCACGCACTTCAATTATAACACATATAAAACTCGGCATATTCCCATCAAATCTCTTGTACACACGCGTTTTTTTTTACACGTTTTTTTTTTCTTCGGCTGAGTTTTTCATTGGTGAGAGTAGGAAAGATTAAATCGTTATTTCCTGCTGTTTGATTGTAATCAACGGTGCAGGATTTTGTAAATCGTTTGTTTATTTTCAATTATTACTATTATTCCTTGTTTTCTTCATTTTTTATTACTGCGGACTTAATATATCTATAGTACTCCTTTGTCTTTCTCGCCACTCCTCCACGTGAGCGGAGTGGTGGGAAAACCCTCATTTCTCCTTATTTTTTTCTCTACCCCGCCTCTCTTCTCCTCCAGTCACGTTAACTCTTAACCCTCCTAATACATGGAGGGAACAAGGGCAGCAGTGTTCTTTTGTGGGCATCATTCAACGTCATTGCAATGCCACAGTAAAAGGCAATGACGCCGCAGATCATTCCCTCGTAACCGGCGACCTGCAACATAACGCTGCTATTCGCCCATAAAGCAATGCTCTGAGTCACGATGAAGAGGAATCCTGTAAAGAAAACCATAGTGACTGCAAGCGGCTCGCAAAGAGAAGACAAAAATCCGATAAAAAGAATAAGTGCCCACAAAAAGGCGTTGATACCGACCAATCCATCCTCCGCCCCTTGCAGAGACGCATAAGGCGTGCCCGGGTTCTTCTGCGGTAAAATCCACACCATAGCCGTCGCCAACCAAAAGGCACCAAAGCTAGTGGAAATTGTACAGCCAAACGTGTTTCCACGAACAAATTCCATGACGCCCGCAATCAGTTGCGTGAGACCGCCGTACATTATGACAACTCCTGCCGTCGTTGTGTTCATCGCGAATAGCTTCGCAGTGGATGCATTAACCAAGAGGGTGGTTGTGCCAAAGGCGAGCAACCCAAGTGCGCCGGGATTACCAAGCTTCTGCCGATAATCATTCGCAACTGCAAGGCTCTCCGGGGTCATCTCCCTGGCCTCATCCCCATTTCTTGTCGGAGTACAATCGTCATACTTCACAGGCCCAGAGATATCAGCCATGTTATCATTCACATCGCCCCGCAGGCACATTTCCTCTCTTTTCTGCATCTTTTTAGTGACTGTACGTAGCGGCTGTGAAGTGGGCACAACAAAGAGTATATTCGCCTGGGTCGCTGGCCGGATCCTGGAATTGTCTAAGAAAAACCAAACAATACAAAAAAAGGCGTAAGTGGAGGGGCACCAAATTCCCCTCAATGCCTTCTTCCAATATACATTTATATATTCGGATGACCACTCACGTGGCCTTTTGCACTTTGTTAGGATCAGAAATATTATTACTTACAAAGTGGCAGAGTTTGGGGTGTCGCCCAGCCACAAGACCCCGCCACGAGGAGGCGGGAAAGCAAAAAATAAAAATACACAAATAATTTCGTCCTGCCAATGTCGGTTCTCTGTTCCCTCTAAAGTCGTGGTCCTCCAAACAGTCATAAAATAGGGGAAAGTGGCATAAAGAAATGTATTCATTTTATCAGGGTATAATAATAATTATTATTATTACGGCGACCAGCTTTCCCCTGCAATCACTCTCCTAACAAGCTCCTAGAGGTGGCAACAAAAAACATCGTGCCAAACAGCAACACACACGCCGACAATATCTTTAAGATGCTCGTCGTACTTCTTCTCGCCATTCCTTTAAAAGGGAGAGATGAAGAAAGGGGCCGCCAGTACCAATAACACATCAAGCTAGAAGAACCACCACACCACCAACCAACACCCTCCCCCATGCGTACTTTGACAGCCAACGATTAGCACGGCAATAAAAGGAGTCGTGAGGCCTCCCCCACCACGAGATTGAAGAAACTCGTCCAATTCGCCATGCTTCCACACAACAAGGGATAATTAAAATGTGTGAACACCGTCGCAAGAAATCAAACTGCACCCAATCGGAGCCAATGAGTCGCCGCTGCGGGTGGACAACCTAGCGCTAGGTCGCATCACACAAAAGGGGACAAAAACGAGATAAAGTCCGTTGACACAACCGCCACAAGGGCGTCGACAATTTATTATCCATATACATGTTGCCTTGTTCTCCTTGGTGCTGATTTAAAAGGCGTTATCCGCCCCCCCAATTCTTCCACGAACGGGCCAAAAGCCACCCAAAGCGTTGAATTATACTCACAACAGACAGGGAAATCCGACCGGCGGTGACGGAACACGAAAATCCCCCTCTCCATGCGATTTGTTCATATTTAAGCAAAGAGTGTACGTCAGCAAAAATAGTGTGCACACCATCCTGCCAGCGTCTTCCCACAACCCAAGTAGTGTGCGTAGAGGAACTTTCGGGGTGCAATCGCAACAGTGGGAGAGCAGGAGCCAAAAAGAATCCAAATAGAGACGGCAGGAAATTTGGCCCCGTCACAGCCCAACGTCGTTACGAGCGGGTGGGAATTACGAGCAAAAAAGTGACATGGCCCACACAACCGACTACAACATAACAGAAAGAAAAGGGCATGCAGCGACAACGAAAAGGATGGCGACAAAAGAGAAAGCGTAAAGGAGAAACACAGGCCAGTCAAATAATGAAAATACAACACAAAGCTTTGCGCAATCAACAGAAATGAACAACAAAACGCGAATTCCATTCCCCTCAGTCTATGCGTCCGTCGTTTTGCCGCGTATCTCGTTTTCTCCCCCCTTGCAGACCAGCACCAACGAGCCAATCCCCTTAAAAAAAACTCAAAACAAAAGAAACAGACAAAAAAACTTATTTCATTGTATCTTCCCGCGTTTTCAGAAACTCAAACAAACAACGACACACAAACACAATTGTAGAATCGTATGCGGCCCCTGCGCTCAATCCATAACCCAATACCAGGCAAGTAAGCATTGGAGATCAATATATTTATATACCACAAAGGGGGAGGAAGGGCTGTTCAAAAAGAGAAAAACACCACTGTTGAAAGACCGGAAACGCGGTATTTGTATCTGCTAACGACTCGTCACACAAAGCTATAATGGAAAAAAATACAAAAAGGGATTTAAAAAACCAGACCTGCTCCCTTGGGGGGTTGTTGTCTGAGCCTCATTTACACATGCAAGTAGACCCAAACAAACGGTTACATGCTTATAGGCCACGGGTCAACCAACGGGTGGCACGCACATCAATTATAACACATATAAAACTCGGCATATTCCCATCAAATCTCTTGTACACACGCTTTTTTTTTTTCTTTGTTGTTTTTGTCACCTTTTATGCCTCTTTTTCGCTTGTTCTCTTCACAACCAATCCACATCACCCAAATTTCCCATTTTACCTTCCCTCTTTTCCCTCAACTACTGACACACACACACACACACACACACACACACACACATATGGAGAGAAAATAAATAAATAAATAGATCCAAACGTCTTACATGAGGCCACAAAAGCAGCCAGAGCATTGGCTTCTCTCAATATACTTCTGGTTGCTTGTAGCAACTAAAGCGCGTGCGGATTTTGCTTGCAAAAGTTCTTTTTGTTCGGCGGCTACGAGTTTCATTTGATTCTTCTTTAGATCTAGTATACGCTTTGCTTCCGCCTCTTCAGCGTTTCGGTAGCCACATTCCACAAGTACTGTACCAAACATATAATTCCGCAACATGTTCACCTTTGCATGATTTTGAAGAAGAGACCGTAGATCATGCTCGGCCCTGCCTAATTTGTTCTCATAGTAGTGGTAATCCCGCGTTGTGGGAAAGATACTCCTGTCCACAGTCGCGTTCGTTAGGGAGGAGGCGGCACTTCGGAAAAAAGGACTGTCCGTGTCCTCAATCCACTCATTCTCGCAACCACTCTCCCCAGTACCTGGAAGGAATATCTCCTTTGGTAGCACTATGTTCAGCGTACTGCAACACTCCGCCACGAACTGCAAGTGTTTCTCCCGATCCCTCTTAATAAACAGTTGAAGGTGGGGTGACTGCGACACACGAAAAGCCACTTCTCGTTGTGCCATACCTATTGCATCATTGCCAAAACTCCCCCCCAACTGCAGTGCACGCAGTGACGGATGCTCAATGGCATCTTTTGCCGACAAGCGTGTGGC
Source organism: Trypanosoma cruzi (assembly GCF_000209065.1). Lineage (NCBI taxonomy): Eukaryota > Euglenozoa > Kinetoplastea > Trypanosomatida > Trypanosomatidae > Trypanosoma > Trypanosoma cruzi. Next base: position 5,492 of record NW_001849081.1, on the reverse strand, counting down.
GGGATTAATATCAAGCAAACACCTTAACAAGTGACGCAGACTCAAGGGTGAAATCTCCTCCGTTGCACTGCTATCAGACGTGTTGTTGCCTTTCCCTAACGAGTCATCCATCATCATGGTTGTTGTTTCAGTTGTTTCTCTTGGTTCAGGGACGTAATCCAAATCAATTGGAGATGTTTGCGAAGCAATCTCACGAAACAATTGATACCTATTGCAGACATCCATTTTACATTCCCAGAGTGGCCTCCCCACAAGAAGATAGTAAAGAATCACGCCACAGCTCCACATGTCATTCTTGAATGCGTCAACTTTAACCATATTTTTTTCATCCTCAACATCTTCAGCACAGTAAAAATATTTGCAGACTTCTGGAGAAATATACATCGGGGTCCCCTGATCGTTATACTCTTCCAGGACGCTACCAAGGTCTGAGATTTTCAATTCTCCGTTGGCAAAAAGAAGAATATTTTGTAGCTTTAAGTCATTATGTGCAAGGCCTTGATTGTGCAGGTACGCAACTCCATGCAGCAGCTGATACATGACACCTCTCACAAAATCGGCAGAAAAAAGGGGAAACACGCTGTCACCCAGTGTAGAGCTAAGTAAGTTCATCTCAGTTCACCCGCGCT
>NW_001849081.1:0-4763 GCF_000209065.1 Trypanosoma cruzi | reverse complement strand
TCTCCGTTTTCTGAACTGGTCCTCTCGCGTCTGAACCACCCTCCGCATATTCACCTGCTGCTCCTCTGCACTCTTTCGCACCTTCCGCAGTGCATTGGCAAGGCGCACAACTTCCGACTGTCGTTCCTTCAGTGTGGCCTTGAGTTTGGGGATCTCTGATTTGAACTCCGCATTCTGCGCCTCTGCAACGGCCAGTCGATCCGCCTCCGTCTTGAACCGACGCTGCTGTTCCTCCAGCTGCTTCGCCATGCGCGCCACGGCATCACGCTCCTCTGCAGCAAGAACCTTCAAATGACTTTCCTCGGCAGAAAGCCCCTCTGCAGCGGCCTTCCGCTCCTCCGCTTCCACCATTTGCCGGTCAGACGTCGCACGACACTCTCGCACCTGCTGCTCAAGGCTCTCACGCACCCGTTGGACATCGGAAAGGCTGTCAAGAAGTGTTTGATAGCTGGATAGACTGGCCTCAAGCTGCTGTCGGGCCATCTCATTGTCATGTTGCACCCTTTCAAAATTGCTTCGCATCGCCTCACGTTCATCTAAAAGTTGGGAAACTTTTGAATGCGCGACTGCACGTTCGCCCTCAAGCTGCTTCTTAGCAAGAATGAGCTCACGCAGGTATGCCGCCTGACTCACAGTGTTTCGCGTGCTTTTTTCAACAAGTGCATCCAGCTCTGCCACTTGTTTGCGCAACTGTTGGATGTGCTCGCGACCCTCCTTTTCACGTGCGTGGGCACTATCGGCAAGAGACCACGCCTTTTCAATCTCTTTACGCAACGTTGCAATGACTTCCTCATCCTCCCGCGATAGTTTCAACGCGGCCTCCACTTTGGTGCCATGCACTTCAAGGTCCATTTGCAATTCCTTGATCTTCGCCGACAATCGCTTTTCGCCGTCGTTGCTCTTTCGCAGAAGACGATGTATCTTTTCATACTCATCTTTAAACGCCTCAAGTTGCGGCTCCATAGCAAGTTCCCTCAACACCTCTAAATAGTGATGCTCAATGCTATCAAGGGAGACAACAGTGTAGTGTGCTGTGTCGGGTGAGGCACGACCGTTACTCCCATCTTTATTTTTCTCATCCCCCTGCTTCATCGTATGCTTTCGGCTACGCCTCCTCCTTTTTTTCCCGTACTCCGCCCTTCCGTGTGTGTATATTTGGCTATGTGCCTCCCTAATACACCACCTCCCTACACTTTCTTCTGCGTAGAAAAATATACACACCTCGGCGTGCACCCATGCAAATATATACATATATAGATGGGGAGAAGTGCATGCATCCATTTGGACAAATGAGAAAGGAGAAAAAAAACATGCAAACACACACGGACACACTCAAACACAAAAAACACACACACAAAAAAAGTGCTGCTTGAAAGAAAAAACAAACAACACAAAAGAATGCTACACAAGAAGTGCGAGAAAGAAGAAAAACAAAAAAAAAGAAGAAAAAAAATAGAGTATATTCGCCTGGGTCGCTGGCCGGACCCTGGAATTGTCTAAGAAAAATCAAACAATAAAAAAAAAGGCGTAAGTGGAGGGGCACCAAATTCCCCTCAATGCCCTCTTCCAATATACATTTATATATTCGGATGACCACTCACGTGGCCTTTTGCACTTTGTTAGGATCAGAAATATTATTACTTACAAAGTGGCAGAGTTTGGGGTGTCGCCCAGCCACAAGACCCCGCCACGAGGAGGCGGGAAAGCAAAAAATAAAAATACACAAATAATTTCGTCCTGCCAATGTCGGTTTTCTGTTCCCTCTAAAGTCGTGGTCTTCCAAACAGTCATAAAATAGGGGAAAGTGGCATAAAGAAATGTATTCATTTTGTCAGGGTATAATAATAATAATAATAATTACGGCGACCAGCTTTCCCCTGCGATCACTCTCCTAACAAGCTCCTAGAGGTGGCAACAAAAATATAGAACCATAAAGAAGGCCCTATCCCTTCTCCCCAGAAAAAGAAAAGGGCACAACAATTGGGGAAGCCATTTTGGTTCAATGCGCCCAAGATCCACACACACACACGCCAAAAAGAGCATTCATCCAAGACCCACACAAACGCAAATAAATAAATTCATGAGTTGTATTTTATGGCGGCCGGGTGGGTCGAAACCCCCACAGGACGGCATTCTTTAAAAGTCCCCTGCAACCGCCGGAGTCCACTCTGCGCGGGGAGCAGTAGTGGTAGGCAGGATAAACAAAGGAAACTACCGTCGATACCGTGCAGCGCGCAGCACCATTGAAACCTAAATTAATTAATGCACAACGAAATGCCGTGGTCAAACACGACGCGATACGAAATACCTGACCCTATCTGAGCACACCTGCTTTCCGAATGCTTCTACACATTCGCTGAGTTCAAAGAGAAACAGGGGCCGCGCCAACAAATCCTTTGCCCATAACCAAAGCTAAACAAAGCAGGGCGCGTCGATATGTTCTGAAGAAAGGTTTCATCCATTCTCCCGCACAACTCCTCTTCCCACAAAATCGCCACATTCTCTTCCTCTATTGCCTTCTTTTCCCTTAAAGAGGGCAAAGGGGTTTAGTCAATATCCGAGAGACCTTGCCGAGGGCGCTGAGGCAAGAACATCTCGCCGTTTGAACCCGTTGGTGTGTCAGGAGCGCCCTGCGGCATGTCACGAACATCCCGATTTCGACGACTCTCCAGGAAAAAAGAATGTTTTCTGCTCGGCTGTCCATCGTCGTCATGTCCGCCCCCAACTCCCTTCTCGCCACCGGAATGCGCTTCACTCCCCTGTTGCTCATCATTTCCCTCCGTCGCCGCATCGCCGTGGGGCGAGTTGCTCGCCTCGCCATCCTCAGTCAACAGGAAAAAACACACGAAGCAAAAAATCATCAACGTAGAAAATAAAAAACACCCGAGGAGAAAATACACCGGAATGAGGGCCGCATGGAGTGAAAAAACATCCCCAGCAGCACCGTGACGGGCACGGTCCAAGTCGTTCAGCCGCATAGATACAATTGAAACCGATGCAAGGACAAGGCCAACAGCAGTAATGAACGGGATGGATATGACAAAAATATTGCAGCTGCCCGCAGGATTTCCTCGCAATTTTTGGATGAAAATTCGGTACAAAATCGAGTCAAGAAGTGTCAGAACACCAAAGAAGTAGAATGGCAGCGCCAAAATCACAAAGTAATTTGTCGCAATGACCTCGTCCACGCGACACGCAATAAGAGCGCTGAATACCACCACGGAAATCCCTTTAGGAATACCCACAACAAAAAAAACATTCATGCACGTCCACAGTCCGTCGTGTCCGCTATACTTTAGTCTTTCACGCTTTTGCCTCGTGGGGGGCCTTGTAATGATGCCCAATAGAGTTGACGACGCCTCAAATGAAAATTATTGCCGCCACGCAAAGATGTCATGTCGTTTGCATCCCTGGCAACAGGCACAAGAACGGTGAGTACAATAAGAGAAAGTACGATCAGCGTCCACAAGAAGACTCCTACACGTAACGTGCACATCGACACGAAAAAAACAACCAGCGTTGGAATACCAATAACGATGTCAACAATGAACAGCTGTGAAAAGACCTTGACGTAGTTCCAATAGGCTCAACTGTGGTCGTTCACAGAATGAGCGTCCCGCGCCACAAGACGACCCGCGACATATGCAACAAGAAAAGCAGTAAAAATGACAACCAACGATGCTGCCAAGAAAGGTGTGCATGCCATAATGCACAAAATCGAACGTCCCCCAAGCTGGAGAATCAGCACGTCCGAGACAGGATTATCCACAAAGCTGGCTCCAAACCTGTCGTATATTTTCCTCTTTTGGGGATTCAAGAGCACCTCGTACGCCGACTGTACCTCCTTGAGCCTCTCCGCCCCCTCCGGTCCCGCCCTATCAGGGTGAAACCTTAACGCCAGCTGGCGGTAGTTCCTTCGGATTCGCTCCTGCGTCGCATCGCGTGGGAGTTCAAGACTCTGATAGTAATCCGTCATTTCTGTCCTTTCCAAATCCTACTCCTTCTGCTGCGATCACCCAACAACGCGCAAGGAAAGTAGCGCACATGATTGACACCCCCATTCCTTCCCCTCCCCTCCCTCAAAAGGAGGAGGCACAACAACGGTAGGAAAAAAACACAAGCATCACAGGCAAGAGCGCCCCAAATTTTAAAAAATAAATCACAGAAAAAAAAAGCCAAATTGCCGTGACGACAAAAGCAAAAACACACACACACACAAAAAGAGCTCCTAGAATATTCACTTGGGCCGCCGAACGGATCCTGCGGCTGTCAATAGGATTCACACAGGACGGGAATGAGAAGGGGTGAATGGAATGGGGGCGGGGGTTCGCCAAATCCCCAATGAGTATTTACACCAAGTGCGCGCATATTTATATATGCACATTATGGTGGCTACTATCGTAACTTGATCGCTCCATCCGGATTGGGCGTGCATGTACATATACATACATAAGTGTGTGTGTATGTATGTATTCACAACCTACAAAGTGGAAGACTTTGGGCTCCTCCAGCCGCAAGACGCAGTCGCAAGGTAAGAACCACAAAGGGGGCAAGTGGGACGGCAGAAACAAAAGTAATTAAAACTCATCCAGAAGTTATCGGTTCCCTGATTGCTACCCTCGGGGTCTTCTAGAAGATTCATAAAATAGGAAAACCTCCCAAAGAAATATATTCTTTCAATCAGGATATACATGTATTTGGGCAGCCAGCCTTCCTCGCGAACACTCCGTTCACAAACTCCTAGTCTTCTGCTCGTCCACACA
>NW_001849080.1:4456-10171 GCF_000209065.1 Trypanosoma cruzi | reverse complement strand
CGTGTCGCTTCACTGGAGGAAGTTGTCACCGCACATCCCCATCACCGTGCATTGCAGAATACAAACCTACCACACGGCATGGGTGCGGCGCCACCCCGCCAATAAATCCCAGGAAACTCCCCGCTGCCTCGTGTGGCACGGACGGCAGTATCATTATGCCTGCGAAAGGCTTTTTTTCCAAACAAGAACGCGGCCCCACCACACGTCCGTAAGAACGTTTGTTCCGTCGCACGCAAAGGAGTTGAGCGGGAGAACAGCAGGAAAGACAACACCGGCAGCCATGAGCAGCCCGCACACGCCAACACATCGCTGCCCCGCATATCACCAAAAATAAAAATAACAAAGAAACATGTAACATCCCAAATACAAATCGCAAGTGCGGTTGCAGCACACACTCCCACCTCCTGGGCGTGTGCAGCCCCTCGCTGCTCGGCACTCTAAGTGAAATCACCAAAAGCACCAACTCGGGAGCATTCGACCACCGCCACAGCAGTCACGCTCCCCATTTCTCACAAAGGCAAAGGCTTGCAGTGGCGCAGCGGACGGCGGCACGCACAGTCGCAGGGTAATGGACTGCCGCGGGAAGCACGCAACGGCGATGCGCCCCTCCTTTGGGAAACCCAACAAAAAACATGTGTCGCGCAGTCCCCGTGAGCAACACACATTGAACCGTATTCAGCTCCACTACTGTGGCCATCCGCACACACAGCATGAGTGCGACAACGCAGGCAAGGAAGCACGGAATAACAGCACTCATCCCTCCCATAAAGGCTTTGCGGCGTCCGTGCTGCCTTCAACAATAATTCCACCCCACATCACCCCTCTGCATATCCGCAGCAAAAAGGCCCACACGGTGTACACTACATTACAATTTCCTAAAGAGCAAGCCGGATCATCAGAGTGCTGCCCTCTTCTCAATGTTGGGTAGAGGCTCTCTGCTCCTTGTCGCCGCCAGCCTGCGGTATTATGGAGGAGCATTACGTTCTCGGCATATCTTTCCATTTACTTCACTTTCTCGAAGCCGCAAATGAAGTGATGTCCCACAAGCAATTTCGACCGTTCCGAAGAAAGTGACGTGTCAGACGCGCTGAAACTGTGTGCGTATGTGTTATTACGGGCGAGCGATACAATGCTCTCGCACATCCATGTATTCCGATCCTGCGCAGCACCCCATTTGGTGGTGCGGAAAACGTTGGACACCACGCACAAATCGCAAAATGAATGCCCCTGGAAAAAAAAAATAATAACGTCAACACAGACACAGTGACCGAACAAATTAACAAAAGAAATCCAACCTCTGCGCGTCCTCCCACAAGAAGGTGAAGACACACACACTTGTTCCCTTTAGTTCCACTCCAACTGCTCGGAATTGATGGGTCTATAGTAGGAGGAAACACGCTACTCTTCCCTCGCTCCCTGTCACGAGGCATGGATGCTGCGAGAGGCTGCCAAGATGAGCCTCACGTGTGTGGAGGGCCCAATGCTCGGGGCAGGTCGACAGCCACCCACACTCACCCCCACTCACAAAAGGGCAAAGGCAAAGGCATGGAGAAGAATCCCGTCGCACGGTGCATTCAAGAAGGCACACGCAGAAGCACCGCCATCCACATCGTACCGCAAAACAGCAATGCGAACAGCACACATCCACGACCGCAACAAGAGGAACGAGGCGCATCCAAGTCCAACAGAGTCCTTTACTTACCTCTGCCCCGAAGGAATAGCGTTACGCCTCACAGCAGGTCGTGGCGGTGGCGCCCCACACTCACAGTGAGGCACGGCGCACACCATCCGCTCCCCTCAGAACGCACTCATCAGGGTGCCCAGTCACCCCCGCACCATCGCAATGGTGAACACAAACGATCAACGTCGCGGACTATCGATGCTTCTAGCAGAAAAGAAAAAGTGATGAGGGAGTGTCAACTGCACAGCTAGCAGTGGGACACCCAATGGGACAAAAAGACACATAGTGGCATTCAGCACAGCATATAATAAAACAAGCCGCAGCAAATTGCCAAATACAGAAAAACAAGAAAAAAGGCGTAGGTTCAACAGAAATAATAATAATAATAAAGAAAAAAAAATAAATCACCTCAGTGGACTTTCATTTCGTATATCCCTCAGCGCAGCAGGAATTGTGCATCTCCATATGTTTTTTACAGAGGGAAAAAAAGATCGCAGTGTTCCACGTGTCCACACGAAATCCCTCACATTTCATGAGGCACTCGGCCTCTTCCTCCACCCCTCGTTTTGTACAGTCCGCGGGACTGCACAGCAATGAGGCCGGCACCGCGTGCGGTGCAACAAAAGCAAATAAAACAGGGGGAAACACGTCACTCATGAAAGTGTGCAGCTAGCGGCAAACAAAAAATAAATTAAAAAATAGTAAAAAGACAGGGGTTCTGATCCCTCCTACAAAGCACCAGCAGCACATTATATCCAGAGGAGAAAACAAAAGGGATAAATAAAAAACCTCAACGGAGTGCATTGAGTCTTCCTGAGGAGCTGCACACCCTTTTCCACGGGGAGTCGCGGCTCCACTCCCGCCGTCTCACACAGCTGAGAGCTGCAATGCCCAGAGCCCCAGAAGGAGAAGCAACAAGATCCGAGGCACACACACACGCACCGTGCCGTAGCCACTAAAGCCCTTCTTCAAAAAAGTGTTGTTCGTGAGCTGAGAGGCGTTTCCATCTTTGGAGCCACCGTCAGTTCCCGCTGGATCATCCGGCCCTTCAAGCATTTTCCCAGAAAGAGACTCTGGAAGAGCAAGGCTGCTGGCACCAACTTTTGCGGCTTCTTCCCGGGTCAATATGCGGTTGTACAAAAAGACACTCGTCACTGTCACATACTTGTTTTGGCTCCCGGTGTCGCTTGCACTGCTTCCATTCCCTCCAATGTAAAATTGTGAATTCGCGCGTGGCCCCTTTCCCGAGGATGATGTTGTTTCAGCATCCCACACACACACACCATTGATCTATACGAAGGCCTTGTTGGTGGTCCTGCAGCGTGAGCACCACTCGTTATTGTTTGTTCAACTCCCAAAGGCCGGTGTGTTTGTTTGCGTTGAACATCACCCCCCAACTCCCTTCATGGCTGTGCAACAGTCAAAAGTGCACAGTGCGGCCTGTTTCCTTCGCGCCAACCAAAGGGATACTCTTGACGCCCGCGTGTGTCTCGCGGATAGCCACCGTCGCCAGAAGAGCGAAGTCGTAATTCACAAAGCTACAGTGATTATTATCCTCCCAACGATTCACGGGTAACATTGCCCTGCGAATTGAAGCCCATTTGTGACATTCTTGCCATTCGTCACCGTTGCAATCACGCAACGGCACTAGTCGATACACGTGTTGGCAGTGCCTGCGTTGGAAAGTTATCCAACCAGACCCACCGTACTTACGGACGACGCGGAGAAGGAAACGTCCACGTCCGCCCAATTACGGGGAATGGAAGTGATCATCTGCAGCTCCTCCGTCAGGGGAGGCAGGAAACAGGCTGCTTTTCTCTTCATTGTGCCTCGCTCCCACGAGGTGCAACGCACCATCCGAGCACAGCATGGCGTTGGCAATCGGCTTATTCACAGCAGCGTCCATGTAAGCCGGTCCAACACAAAACACGCGGTTGCTGTCAGTCACCCAAACGTAGAGCGCATGGGCCTCACTCTCCCACCACGGGGAGCTCACTTCCCAAGCCTACAGCATGACGCTCCTTCCTCCAACGGTCGCGGTGACAATGGCTCCCACACGCAAGCTCTTTTCCCAAAGAACTGATTGTGAATTCGCCCAAACGCCTGCAATTGCCCCGGGTAATTCCACCCACATTGTCCCCTTGTCACGTGACTCGTGCACTCTGCAGTACCGGCTTCCATAGCAATGAGTAATCACGAGAAGTTGTCCATGCTCCCACTCGGCAATGAGAAGGTCAATGCAGTCCGCAGGAAGAATGCCCCTGGAAAGCACTCAGCTGCTGCCGCCGTCCGTCGAACAGATGATCATGGAGAAATCGTCTTTTCCGTCATTGTACGCAATCACGGGGACACAAGCGTGCCATTCAAAACACCTGAGCCACAAAAAACCTTCAATCCATTCGCACCGCGCTCGTGGGTCTCGGGAATGATCTGTGATCACAGCAATTTGGGTTCACACCAGTGGATCAGCTCTCTCCGTCTGCCGTCATTGGGCTGCGTGAATTCACCCACAACCAGTTGAACATCACGGTCCCTCAACGCCCAATTGAACCCACCATTCGTACCAAACTTTTGCTAGCTTCCTGCACGAAGAAACGCCCTATTGCCGCTCTCAATTGCCGTGGGATTGGACGCGGAGCCTACAACACCCTTTATATTCGCTGTGCTCAACACGATGTGTGTATTCCGGCCATTATTAAACTCACCAAAAAAAGACGACAAATTCCACGCAAAAAAAGATGGAACCCGCCAAAATATCCGCATGAGAAAGCCCACTCGGTGCCCCATCGCTATCATTAAGCGTCTTGTAACCCCCATCAAGGACAACCGTCAGTCTACCAACACCCACAAGAGCGAGCGATCCAAACGAATCCCTCCTTCCACTTGCACCAGTCCCACCCTTCGGTTCCAAATGCGTTCATCCCGGAACAAAAATAAAGGCCACCCACGACAGCCGCGCAATCACTTGATTCTCCCCCGTCGATGCGGTCGCAGCTCCACAGGTGGCGCAGCACATCACGACGAGGAGGAGCAGCACCGCGGAAGTAAACACACGCCGGGACATGCTGGGCCTCGACGGCTCACTCTCTCCTCCTTCCCTACTCCTTCCGCTGGATCCGGTCACGGTTGTGTGTGCGGGGTGCCTTGACAGCAGCAACACGTGAGAGCACATAAATATTTGTGTGTGTGCTGTTGTTGATCCTTTCAGTGCCCTCGAATTTCACAGTAGCTATTAGCGCGTGATTTCCTTCCTAGTTTGACTGTGTTCAAGAAGTGGAGGAGACAGCAGCAACAGCGGCGATACATCAGACACGTCAGAGGGGAGCAGAGCAGAGCACCCACGCAGAGAGTGGGGCACGAGACAATTCGGAAGGAACGGCACGGAGGACCATCGCCCACAGAAAAGAGCAGCAACACGGCAAGTCACGGCGGGCCGTCGGTGTGTGCGGGCCAGCCCTCACGCGCCGCAACACGCCTCACCCAACAGGGAATGACAGACAGGCGGAGAGAGAGATGAATGGATGCCGTCAAGAGGCACTCACAATCAACATGGCCCGTGAGCATGCGGCCACTCCACGCAGGAACACAGGAGGAGAAGATGACAGGAGAAAAAAGCAAAAGGCAGCACAAACACACAACAGAAACAAAAGACAGGCGGGAAAAGCACCGCCAAGGGCCTCACCCTGGCCGGCAACTCCACACCAGCCCTCACACATACACACACCATCGCAGTGCTGCCAGTCCGTGGGTGAGAGGATTCGGTCCTCCACACAACAAACGCACACACCGCCAGCAATCATCCACCGATGACACACGCGGAAGCGGATCCTCACCCAGCCATGACGCGGCGCCTCACTCCATGCGGTCACACGGAGCGCGCTGTTTCCACAATAGAATTTGTCCGTTTTTCATCCCTTAAAAATGCTACTGTTAGTGATCGGCCCTATAAAATTAAAAATGAAAATGGAAAATGGGAAATGTAGTAAAACTGCGAAAGCAACGGGTCACAATATTCTCCCACAATAGAGCAATCC
>NW_001849080.1:0-4356 GCF_000209065.1 Trypanosoma cruzi | reverse complement strand
TATTGTGTGTAATAACCCTTTCTTTTTGATAAACGTCTCGGGATTCTGAACAAAATTCCCCATCGTGACGTTCCCATTTCTTTCCACAACCCACTCCTCGCCCAAGTTGCTCCGGAGGAAATCATTCAGCTTCATTTCGGTCCTGTTAGTGCTTCCCTCCAGCAGGATGTCCTCTACGGTGCTGCTAATGGTCCACTGTGGTCGCCGCGCCTCCTCCACTCTTATTTGTGTCGCAGCGGGTTGATCCGTGACATCCTCAGACTCCGGCCTCGCTCTCCTCTGACGATCTCCCTGCGGCACGGCAGACGCTTGATTTCCAGGCATTGTTTCCCTTTGATTTCCTGGTTGGATCGAGTTAGATCTAAACAATGGCCACCAAACAAAAAAGGGGAATGAGAAAAAGAAAGACAATAGGCACAGTCATGAATCAAAGCCACAACAAGAGACTCATCCACAGCAAGAGAGTCATCCACATAGTATTCGATAAAAACCACATGCACGAGGACCACCGCAACGACGGCGAGTGGATTTCATCCACCCAGCACAGTGTTGGTGAGAGCAAACAACAACAACGTGGTGCGCACGGAGGGTTTGCTCATGCATTCCGCTCGCTACGGTCCCGCACCCGTGTGGCACCGCCGTCACCGCACACACTCTGCAAGAGGACGTGGGCACATAAACGCTGACACACAGAAACACACACAAACAAAAGTGGGAGGATTATTCGGTGCATTAACAGCCACACGCAAGAACCCCAAATCGTAAACGCCACAACAGCGATGCATCACGGTAATCCCCCACACAACAGAAAAGAGTGCAATTTGCACATTTTATGAAAAATATCTGCAATGCGCGTGTCGCAAAAGAGTGCCGTGACGCTGCCTTTCATGTTGCATTCGCCATTCACGTATCACTTGGAAGCATGCAGCCATCACTCCTCCGTTCAGCTCCCCGTGCTGCTCGTGTCGCTTCACTGGAGGAAGTTGTCACCGCACATCCCCATCACCGTGCATTGCAGAATACAAACCTACCACACGGCATGGGTGCGGCGCCACCCCGCCAATAAATCCCAGGAAACTCCCCGCTGCCTCGTGTGGCACGGACGGCAGTATCATTATGCCTGCGAAAGGCTTTTTTTCCAAACAAGAACGCGGCCCCACCACACGTCCGTAAGAACTTTTGTTCCGTCGCACGCAAAGGAGTTGAGCGGGAGAACAGCAGGAAAGACAACACCGGCAGCCATGAGCAGCACGCACACGCCAACACACCGCTGCCCCGCATATCACCAAAAATAAAAATAACAAAGAAACATGTAACATCCCAAATACAAATCGCAAGTGCGGTTGCAGCACACACTCCCACCTCCTGGGCGTGTGCAGCCCCTCGCTGCTCGGCACTCTAAGTGAAATCACCAAAAGCACCAACTCGGGAGCATTCGACCACCGCCACAGCAGTCAAGCTCCCCATTTCTCACAAAGGCGAAGGCTTGCAGTGGCGCAGCGGACAGCGGCATGCACAGTCGCAGAGTAATGGACTGCCGCGGGAAGCACGCAACGGCGATGCGCCCCTCCTTTGGGAAACCCAAAAAAAAACATGTGTCGCGCAGTCCCCGTGAGCAACACAAATTGAACCGTATCCAGCTCCCCTACTGTGGCCATCCGCACTCACAGCATGAGTGCGACAACGCAGGCAAGGAAGCACGGAATAACAGCACTCATCCCTCCCATAAAGGCTTTGCGGCGTCCGTGTTGCCTTCAACAATAATTCCACCCCACATCACCCCTCTGCATATCCGCAGCAAAAAGGCCCACACGGTGTACACTACATTACAATTTCCTAAAGAGCAAGCCGGATCATCAGAGTGCTGCCCTCTTCTCAACGTTGGGTAGAGGCTCTCTGCTCCTTGTCGCCGCCAGCCTGCGGTATTATGGAGGAGCATTACGTTCCCGGCATATCTCTCCGTTTCCCCTCGCTGTCCCTAGGCCCAAAATGAAGTGATGTCCCACAAGTGATTCCGGACGGTCTGAAGAACGTGACGTGTCAGACGCGCTGAAACTGTGCGCGTGTGCGTTATTACGGGCGAGCGATACAATGCTCTTGCACATCCATGTATGCCGATCCTGCGCAACACCATATTTGGCGGCGCGGAAAACTTTGGACACCGAACACGCACAAATCGCACAATGAATGCCTCTGGAAAAAAAAAATAATAACGTCAACACAGACACAGTAACAAAACAAACAAAAGAAATCCAACCTCTGCGCGCCCTCCCGCAAGAAAGTGAAGACACACACGCTTGTCCCCTTGGCCTCGCTCCAACTCCTCAAAAGTTGATAGGTCCATGGCAGGAAGGATCACGCTACTCCTCTCTCGCTCCCTGTCACGAAGCATGGCATTGCGCATATCCAGTGCATCTGCATCACCCACATAAGTCCCTTTGGGGCCATCGCCTCGGTAGTCACCAAGCACGCGCCGCTAGAAAGTGTACTCCCAGTCTATGCTGCATCTTCTGAGCGACCTTGCTGCCTTGCCGCACAAACAAGTCCACAATTTACGCATTATGACTGCAGACACGTGCCAGTGGGAATTCCCGCCCTTTCCCTCAGCCTTGCAAACTGCGTACGCCATACAAATGCCGGTCATAGGGCAGACACACACAGGCGCTGATACCCGTGACAACGCGTGAGATACTCGCCGCAGAATGAGGTGCCGCAGGTCTCCGCTCACGGATCCAGATTGACCACGCTAAAGCCCACGATTCCCGTGGGTTTGGCATCCCAATAGTTCGTCGTGGTTCGTTGAATTCCATGGTGGAGGAGTCCCAAGCAAGCAAGAACCAAGAGCCTGGATACTCTGTGGAGTAAAAAAAAATAAAAAACGCGGGCTGGCGCGGGCACAGCTAAGCGCCATGGGAGAAGCATGTCAGCTCATCCCATGGAAAACACTTCGCCAACGTCACTGCAACATTGGCCTCTTGCTTCGTGGGTGTGTCACTTCTCTCTTCACTCCGTGCCAGCCTCCGTTCAATTCCCCGCCCAGCAGTACTACGCGTCACACGGCGCTGCTTCCGCACAATCACGCTTCGCGGCCAATCATCGTGACGCACCTCAAACTGCAGTCGCATCCAACCTCGAAAGCCCTCGCACCCTCTTCTGCCCTCCTGTGTGTCGAGAGAAGACGCCTCTCTCGCAGTCTTCGCGTCCTCCCCAATAAAGCTCTGCAGTTGTGCCCAAAAATCACCGGGTCTCTTGCCAAGAAGGAAACCGTGTGCGACGTGACAAATGTGAGCATACACAAATTTAGAAAACGGTTTATAGGCTCTCTGGAGTGCCCTGCGTGCGCCCGCATGCACGATGGGAACACACACGGTGCGAGTCGTGTGAGATCATCGTTCCAGCTCGCATCTACACCAGTTGAATCATTGACGGCTCCATCCCGCTTCACGACAAGTCGAATAACAGTGCACACGTAAGTGCGCCGTGCTCTGCATTCACTTGTGGTTCCCCTTTTGGGTCCAACGTCGTCAGGTGGTGGAAAGAGAAGAGTCGCATTATCATTCTTCCATTTGCTGCTGCTGTCGCCTCATTTCCCGTAAAGAGCCACTGATCCCTCTCTCTTTGGCGATAAAGGGTCCTCACGCATGGGATGCATCCTGCCTCGTGTGGCATGAGGAACAGCAGAGAGTCCCCAACGTTGCCAATGCGCGATTGACCGTCCAGTGCGGTGATTACAACACGCTGGATCTGTCGAAGGATCGTCGTGCACACTTCAGTCCGCCCGTGGCGGATACAATCCTCGGGCAGCCACGCCTGTGCAGAACAGAACACCCTGTTGGAGAACGCCGAGCAGCTCCACCGACGTGTCGGAAGAACCAACAAAAAGAGGTCCGGTCAACCTGCGGCACATTACCGTGCAACTTTAATACCTTGACATCGAGAAGAGCGTTTCTACCTGAGAGCGTTCGCCCGCATCGTTATCATCATCACTGCTCAAATCATCTCAACAGGCAACAATGGCATCGCTCTCGTATTGCTCATGCCCGTTGGCCTCCTCCACCCGCCGCCTCACGTCCGTATGAATAAAGTCTCGTCATGCACAGCGATGCGCCCCCTCGTTTCAGATAAATACCAATATTTCATACTCACCAAGGCGGCAGTTCAGTTCTCCCTCCACAGGCACACCTCATAGAGGACGTCCTTCTGTTCCCTTTGCCGAATCAACGCACCGCACCCAGTGGATAAGCCCTGGTAGTTTCACAAAAAAACAAGTGTTCGATTCCCACAGTAGCGAATACTCTGTATGTTATGGAACGCACAGCTTATTGTGCTAGTGCACCGCACCGCCGGCCGCCTCGC